>NW_010147300.1:0-221 GCF_000699245.1 Pterocles gutturalis | reverse complement strand
GAAGATACGGTGACACCAAAGAAGCAGCGAGAGGTCCCCATGGGAGCACCAAGCCATGCTCCTGCCCGGGTGGTGTTGGGGACCATCTCTGACCTTTGCTGGCACGTGGGGACGTGCACCAACATGTGCCCCAGCACAGACCCAGTCTGGGCGATGCATCTCAACTGAGCATCGTCCCCTTCTGCGGGGTCGCAGGGACCTGGCAAACCTTCCCGTTTCTC
>NW_010147299.1:0-28845 GCF_000699245.1 Pterocles gutturalis | reverse complement strand
GTGGAGTGGGTCCCGGCGGGGTTCCCCGGGAGCTGCACGCCCCGGGCCGGTAACCCGAGCGGTGTGTGAGAGACTGCGCTGGGTCTGCTGGGCAACAGCCGGGCGCGGAGCTGGAATGCGGTTGAACTTGGGCGAGATGGATGCTTTGAGACTGGGTGCTTTGTATTAGGTTCTGAGCAAGCTTTTATGGTTTGGTTTGGTGGGTTTTTTAGGTGCGTCCTAGTTGTCTGCTTATCCTATTTAAACGAGTTCAACTGTGGGAAGTCAGCTTGCTGTCTGTTAAGAGGTTATGTACTTGGGACTGAACCTGAGATGGCCGTGTTCGGGTACTTAGGCACAGTACCTGAGAACACCACAACGATGGGATCATATGGCCCCTGTCACTGTGTATCTGTAGTATGTTCAGCTTGCCAAAACCCCTAGATGGGATGGGGAAGGAAAACCAGGCACTGTTTTAGGCAGAGACAAGATCAGGTGTGACCCACACAGACTCGTGTAGGAGAGAGATGTGGTTGTGGGTGGCAGTTACAGCAGAAAAGTGGTAGGGCTTTTGTTTGCCTTGCACCTGACCTTGGGGAATTCTAGCAGCTGTAACTTAATGTTTCCTGATATAAAGTGTACAGTCTCTTTTGCAGCAGTTTTAGTGTCTTCAGTGGTTACATAAAAGTGATGCAAAGGAACAAATTTCTTATTCATCTACTTTATTACAATAGAGAAAATGGTGATTATTGGATTTCTTTATAATATGGGGCTTTCTGCACATTCTGGGCAGCAAGTTCAAAGGAAGAGCCTTCTGATTACTTGCAGGTGATCTTCCCAAGGAGCAAAATATGGCTCCTTAGGCTTGTGTAACTACTGCATTCTTGCAAATCACTTAATGTGTCCTTTTTTTTTTCAGTAAGGGATCATGTCACAGTCATTAACTTGTTTCATAAGGGTTTCTGTATTTAAAAAAACCTGCACTTGTTTTCTAAGCTTTGTGGAGTAAAGGACAGCAATTTTCCTACTTTCAGTAACATCTATTGTTGTAAACAACGTATTAAGGGATTCCCATTAAAATGGGAAGCTTTGTTGTTGCCTTTTGCGGCAGAAGGAAAAGCACTGGAGAAGTGATTGCGGCTTGCTGGTGAAGTCTTTCCATTAGAGCTCAGACACATTGGTATAAGGCGTAGGATCCTAAAGGTTAATGTTTTTCTCTTCCTTGGAATTGGTTTATGCAGATGATGTGGAATTCAGCAGTATACACTTACATGGTATTTAAGTTTGTGTTTGAAGGAGTCAGTTCTGGGGTGAATAAAGACGGAAAACTGAACTGCCAGGCACATGTAGACCTGTGCTGCTTCTATAATGCTAGCTATGTATGGGTTTTTTATTGTTGCAGCTGTATTTCTGCGTTCTGGAGGAGGAAGGCTTGGAGAACATTGCAGCAAACAAGCTTTGGTGTGCATCTGACCCTTCCCTTAGCATAACGCCTTACATGCGTAGCATGTGACCAGCCAGGGTTGCTTTGGTTTTCTTCCTGTGCGAGGTACAGATAGGCAAACAATGAAGAAGCTAAACCTGTGGCCAAAACATATCACAGCTTACAGCTTCTGATTGTTGAACCAGATTGTTAAAAGTGCCGAGACTGTGACTGTCAGCCATTGCCTTAAAAAAGAATCCCTTCTGTTTTGAGTGGAGGCATCTGGAGGGGCTGTTGGCAGTCATGTTTGTGGAAGGCATTTTTCTTCCTTCTTGTACAAAAGAGAGTCCCTCTTACAACAGTAATAATTAACACCTGATGGTAACTTATCCATGTCATTGCTCATTGTAAAAATATGTGGTGTATAAGTGCTACAGCAAAAATGCAGAAGGTGATGTTTGTCTGTTAGCTGTGGGAGCGCCCCTTAATGTCACTGGGGTTTTTCCTTCCTTGCCATATAAGGACAGAAGTCCTGTTCCGCAGAATAACAGCTTGGGCCATATAAGGCTGGCTGGTGAACCCTCATTGAGTTACTGGAGCAGGAAGTAAAAACTTGAACTTTAGTCACCCTGTGTTTTCTAAGCATATTGTGTGCTCTTATCATGATGAGGAGTCTTGACATGATAATAATTAACTTGTAACATTGCAGATTCCCAAGGGTAACGTTTATGAAAAGTTGTTTTCTTTCTCAAATCAAAATGCTCAAATTCTTATTGTTTAAAGCCAGAAGTCTGAAAATACAGGTTTAGAGTAGTACTGCTTGATTTTATCTAGCTAAAGATTTTATATTTGGGTTAATGTGGATCTCAAGGGATGAAGTCTTTTCTGCTCCTGGTTCTGCATGTTCACTGCTCCCTGTTTATTTGTTACTTCCCGGCATTCTAGTGGGGCAGTGTTACTGTTATGTCAAAGGTTGCTTTACTTGTCTGGTGTGTAAGTTATTCTTACTTGTATTATGTACAATAAAATTTTAGCTGTGACCAACTGCATCCAGCTGCCTCTGGTTAGTGAAAACAACAAATAACAGTTTCTTAAATTTTTAATTAAAGTACCAAACTGGTATTTTTGGTATCTGCTTTTGATAGAGGGTTGGGTTTTTTCCCTCCCCCAAGTAGACATCATAGGAAATTCAGGTGTGTACTTCGTCATGTATAGCAAGATCGTTTTCAGTACTAATTAAGAGTAATTGTTATTCTTGCTAGTAATTAACTTTTTAGAATGATGATCCTTTCTATATATTTTGTGCTTAATATGCTTTTCAAAGAAATGAAGTTCAATAATGAGGTTACTACAAGAAGGTTTTTACAGAACTTACTCTGCAACTTAAGCAAGTATATTGAGAATGTCAGAACTAAAAGCTTGTAATGATAAGAGGCAGATGAGTTGCAAGTGTTATAAGAAGATAAAGTGAACAGGTAATGCAAGAGAGGCAAATCTGTGGGAGAAGTTTGAGGATGACAGTATGGTGGAGAAAAAAAAATATTTTAAGTGATTGTTGCCTGTATTAGGGCCCTTCCTAGGTGTAGCCTCTGCTGCTGCCTTCTTTGTCAGCTCTTGCATATCTTGCCTGTAAACAAAACTTGTGGGTATTCGGGCATTTCTTAAATGTTCTCATGCTCTCTCTGGGTCATTGCAAATGCTGATCTAGGTGTATTTTTTGCATGTTTGTGCTGAACCCTTCTTATGGAACCCAAAGAAATATTGAGACAGTTCTTATCAAAATATGTCCAAACGTCATAAATAAAGTATTTGGGATAACATAGAAGAATGGGGTAGTTAGTTTGTGGTGATTTGATAAGAAAAAAAGTGGGGAGGAGGCTATAATTTGTTAATGTCTGCAAATACAGTAATAGAAAATATTTGGGGAACGATGCATAATTCTTCCAGTGCAGTTCTTTCTAGTACAAATTGTGCAGTCCTTAATATGCTTCATTTAAAGGAAGCGTTAATCACCTTTTGCTCTGTTAAGCAATAACTTCACGATTCAGTGAGGGCATGTATGTCTCTGTGTATGGGCTTTTTTAGTGGACGGAGTCAGAAATTGCTGAAGTGCTGTTAGATGTCACTAGCAGGTGCGTGGGATAATATTTTACAAGAGGTGATGTCTGCCTTCCTAGAATTAATTTCTGTTCTTCTTGTGCTTAGGCTGAGAGCGAAGTAGCTTCTCTGAACAGACGCATCCAGCTGGTTGAGGAAGAGTTGGATCGGGCTCAGGAGCGCTTGGCTACTGCCCTGCAGAAGCTGGAGGAGGCTGAGAAGGCTGCAGATGAGAGTGAAAGGTGGGTGGGGCCACTTTTGAATGGATCATTACCCGTATGACAAAAATTATAATTGCCAGGGTGTGGGTTAGGGAAATAAATTAAACCACTCCTATGTCTCTGAACATGTGTAATCCACTCTTCCTTTGCCTGCATGGACTTCAGTTATGGCTTGTCTGTAGGGATGTCCAAAATGTGTAGGCTTGAATTCTTTTTCGTGTCTCAGTTGTAAAGATAAGATTTAAGTGGGGTAGGGCTTTTGATGTATCTTGCCACATCCTGGGAAAACATCTTGGCCCGGCACAGACTTCTCTAATTAGATGACAACTTTTTTAGGGTGATGTGCACTCTTATGCTGTCAAGTGATTCTTGATCTCATTGTGGGTAGAAAATTTCGCCTGGAGAGTAGCAAAGTGCTGGGAGAGGCTTTGGGTGAGGTTGGTATGTGAAGGTGAGCAAAGGAGAAAGAGCATGATAATTCCTTCAGATTTGAGCTGGGAATTCCAGAAGTACTTAATGTAAGTTAGGAACTCAAGCTTTGTGGCTTTGGAAGATCTTCTCTTCTACAAATTGTATTTTATATCTGTGATAGTACCTTTTACTGGGAAAGAATCCGATGTACTTGGCACGCATATTTCTACCTTACTAGTGATGCAGCCTGTTGAAAAGAAAAGCGCCCAAGACTCTCAGTTCATAGTGAAATAGTTAAGAGAATTTGGGTTAAATGTGCATGGAAGCAGCAATACACAATGTTTCCTGTTATGAAGGAGTTAAATTTCACTTATGCAGAGCACAGAGAGCTTCCATGCTCTAGAGCTCTGACATGGCAAAACTCACAGGAATCTGTTTTGCTCAAGAGCATAATACCTGTCAGTCCTGCAGGAGTCATGCTGTTTCATGATGAGTGTAAAAGCACAGATGTCTTTTAGTCATCTTATTAGGTCGTTGAGAGCAAGATCCTTTATTTACCTCTCTATAAGATCAGTTTTCCTTCAATTTAAAATGAAAAAGAATAGTACAGCGGAACTGTGGTAAGAGCTAAACAAATTAAATTTTCTTTCTTCCTAAGACATGCTGCTTTTCTTTGAACTTCTGAAGTGTGAATGCACAGGACTGTATGGTGTGAAGAATCAAGTATCTGATGTGCTTTGTTCGCCTTAATACACCTGTCTGAAAGTCGCACTCCAGTAGTAGTAGAGCTGGAGATAAACTGGCAAGCCCTGAACTTTGCATTTCCTGTTTTTCACGTCTTTCAGAGGAATGAAGGTCATTGAAAACAGAGCCCAGAAGGATGAAGAGAAGATGGAAATCCAAGAGATCCAGCTTAAAGAAGCTAAGCACATTGCTGAAGAGGCTGACCGCAAGTATGAAGAGGTCAGTTCTTGACTGCAAGTCGTCTGTTTCTAAAGCCCTTTAGGCTGTACCTGTCATTCTTTTTCTTCCCCTTAAGTTAAAAGATCACAAAAGCTATTCTTCACAGCTGTGGAAGGAAAAATGGGCACCCAGAAACCTCATGGGACAAGGTGGCAGATCTGTGCTCAGATCTTTGTGCCAGAATGTTTGAGAGTGTTCCCTGGTCTCTTAGGGAGAAAAATATTTTTAAGTTGCCTTTGGTGAATGAGAGGTCTTGAAAAATATCAAATATCAAAGACCCAAATGAATAATGAAGATGTCACATAAACAAAACTCACATGCTGACCAAAAATGGAAAGAGGCCCAACTCCCTGCCTTGTAGCTTCTAGAAACAGGTATCCTGTGCTGCAGCAGCATAATATCCCTGATTGTCATTTGCCTTTTTTTGTAGGTGGCTCGTAAGCTTGTGATCATTGAGGGTGACCTGGAGCGGGCTGAGGAACGCGCTGAACTATCAGAAAGGTAAGTGTTGAACTGTCCTGACACATGTGTAAGCTGCTACAAGACAACTGTAACAGCATGAAACATTGGCAGTACACTGTGTGTTCAGCTCAAAGCTATGATTTGCTCACTTACTCTAATGGTTGAAGTAAATGGTCAATGCCAAAGTAAATGTGTTCATATGTGTGTGCGCGTGTGTTTTGTCACTGCATGCTGTACCTGCACACTGATTTTGTGAATGGCTTTTGTGCATTTCATGTGTTCACTAACAGCCAAGTCCGACAGCTGGAAGAACAGTTAAGAATAATGGATCAAACCTTGAAAGCATTAATGGCTGCAGAGGATAAGGTACTGATACTAATAAACAGTTTCTAGGTTTAACTGCAACCCAAGTCTTTCAGCTTCCGTAGCTGGTTAGCTCACTCAGTAGTAACAAACAAGTCCTCACTATGCTCTTCACTCTTTTTGCATCTTGCTTTGGTGGTTTTCTTTGGTCTTTTTTTTTTGTTTATTTATTCATTTTTACCTTTAAAGCTGATCTCCCGTGGAGCCAAAAAGAAGCTGAACTGTCTCACGTGTAAAGGCTGTGTAAATATGTCTGTGTAAGCCAAGGGTTGTAGATAATTTCTATCTGGTTGTCATCTTTATGTACACCTGAAATGGAATTTGGCATCATAAAGAATTGCTTTCAATCTGTGATGGATTCAGCTGCTTTTGAGGCCGTTCTTTTGGCTCTGTAATTGTTTTCATTTTTCTCTATCTTTTCCCCCTATTTTCTCCTGTTTCTTTTGCTTGACTGAATCTTCCATCCGCCCCTTTCCTGCCTTCCTTCCGAAATAACAGCAAATGTGCTGAGCTTGAAGAGGAGTTGAAAACTGTGACCAACAACCTGAAGTCACTGGAGGCTCAGGCTGAGAAGGTAGGCTAGAGACTCATGTGAGAATATGTCCCTTACATTGTCATCAGGATTGCCCTGTGTGGTTTTCTTTATATACTGAGCACTTTGCAGCATTTCAGCGTGGCCACTGTCAGTAGAAGCATTTGTATTTGCTACTCAATTTATATTTGACTCTTTTTGGAACTTAACATTCCTTCTAGTTCCAAATAGGTCAGTATTATTTGACCATGTGTTTTGTTAAGTAGTCTGACAGGATTAAATATTATTCGTAGACTGTCCCTCAAAAGGGCACTTGTGTGCTAACGTGAAATTTCTCCAAATGCCACTCTTCAAAACTGTAGTACTAATTCCTACTCAAAAGTTCCCACCATATAGCACTGGAATATAACTTAAGGGAAGTTTGACTCTTGTAATAAACTGTGTATTACCACAGTCTGGTAAGTGGAATTAATTTAGTTTATACCCATATTGATTTCTTGTATACAGTTGATCTTTTAGAGGAGAGTCTCCAATGTGGTGGTACTTGGTATATTTGGGATGCATAGTCTAATATCAGTTATCATCTTTCTAATTACAGTACTCTCAGAAAGAAGACAAATATGAAGAGGAGATTAAAGTCCTGACTGACAAACTGAAGGAGGTAAAATTAGAATGGTTCTTTGACACAGATCTTCCAATGCAACTTTGATTCTTTTAATATAAACACTACTTTGATGCTTTGAGGATGAACACATCATTTTGGAGACAGTTCAGTATTAAATGTCCCCCCTAAAAATTATTTTTAATTAAAAATCACCTTATTATTTACCTCTTCCTCATGGTACTTTCTTCTTCATTTGAGTTGTTGCTCCTCTATTGATGAGTACTCTGTGTGTTTCCTAAAGTAGTCTGTATTTGTCTTGACTTCAGGCTGAGACCCGCGCTGAGTTTGCTGAGAGGTCAGTAACCAAGCTGGAGAAGAGCATTGATGACCTAGAAGGTATGGGGTTTTGTTTTTATCGGTTACTATAGAAATACAGATCTTTTATTCTCCTGTTGTGGTTTAGGGGTTTTTTGGGTTTGTTTTTTTTTAAGTACCCAATTCTACTTACCTAATTTGTCCTGCTTATATAAATGGTTCTGCCTAAAGAGTAAGATAGGCAAAATGTTTTTTGGTTGAAAAGTATTGATGACTTAAATGCTTCAGGTGAACAATGTTTTGCTCTTGCCTGTTCCTTTTTCTCTCATGTTCTCAAGACTTTTCATTGTTTTGCTTTTTACTCTTCTACTTGGAAGTATATAAGTGTATAAGGTAAATGATTAGATGATAAATATTCTCTTACGAAAAAGCTGAAGCGCTGTGTTATGTTTGTGTTAATTAGGAATGTAGCAAGATAACCTGATGTATTACTGCTATAAGCGAGGGTCAGGGCAGGCATTTTGTGACGTAGACCGGTTGCTGGTTTTCAGTAAAGCTAATGGATTGTGTACATAATCAGAAGGACAGCTTATTTAACTTCAGAAAGTTTGTTTTAAGGTTTTGATAAATCTTTCAGAACTGCAGTAGAATAGTAGAATGGGCTTTTTTCTTCCAGAGAAATTAATTCAGTGGAGCTTTGTAATTGAAAGTTTATATGGGGTTTACTATTTAGATGCATTACACTAATTCTAGGATTTTAAGAAGGCTGATTGCTTGGTATGACAGGCTGACTTGTGCATAAAGGGTATGAAATATCTGGGTAGCTGCTGAAAATTTACGATCACTGACTCAGGAAGGAAGCAGAGAAGAAAGATAAGTGCTTAGTAGGAACAAAAATTGCTGTAAGAAACTGAATTTATGACATTACACAAACCACAGTGGTTTTTAAAAAACCAGTATGATAGAAAATAAATGGTAGCATCCTCCTTGAGCCCCATTTTGGGATATTTTCTGCCTACCTGCTGTATGCCCTTGTGATGTGCATTAAAACAAAAATCCAGGGTAACAAAAAATGGATTTTGCTTCCCTTGCACGCTTTCTTTCCTTTGTTTTCTCTGTATCACAGGTTGTCCCACTGGCAGTGCAGTTAATGAACTTGTCGCATAAAACTATTCGCTGTTAATTATTTTTTTATTCTTCTCTAATTTTGTAATTTTTGTTTTGTCTGTCGCAACACCTCTTTCTGTGCACTCTTTTTTTACGGCTTCTGGATGGTATCCCATGCCACCACCTTCACCTTCCATCCCGTGATCACGCTCCGTTTCCTTGCACACCACTGCCTTCCCCTGGGGAATGTTAGATGAGCTATATGCTCAGAAACTGAAGTACAAAGCCATCAGTGAGGAGCTGGACCATGCTCTCAACGATATGACTTCCATGTAAATGTCTTCCCAGCTTGTGCCTGCAACCTGCTTCCCTGCCCTCGTTGATTGCGCAGTTCCTGCCTTGTGAAATTATGCTCCCTCTGTAGCGGGAGATGCATTTCTTTAGCGAGACTAGGTGTACAAAATACCATGAACAATTTCTTTACTGTGGCAGAGTGTGGGTGAGTGTTGTGCCTAGCCTGGTAAATACTCATGGTGATTTTGTAAGCTGCCTAATAAGCTTGTGTTTACTCTTTCATTCTGTATCTGCAATCCTTGTGTCTTGTGGTTGTCCTTTATTTCTAGCTCTGCATTTATCCTTTCAGTTCACCCCTGTTCAAGCATTGTCTACCAGGCCCATCATGTTCAGTTTACCAAAGAAAATTGCCTCGGTACATGTCGCATTCAGAGCGTATTCTTCTGCTGTCAGAGGTTTTTTTTTTTTCTTTAAAAGTTCCTACAAAATTTTCAAAGAAATTTAGATTTAGCTGTATTCTCTATTAATGACAGTAGAAACTGTTTATCTAAATTTCCTTAACCGCTCTGAAAATTTCAGCTGTTATCACTAAATTACAAGTGTGGAAATGGATTTAAAATCCTTCATCATTTAAGCATATAAAAGTGACATTTGAATTGGAGATTTCTTTTGCATGTTTTGTGGAGGGTATTAGTAGTTTAATTTGCATATACCAAAACATGTGGTAATCAACTTTAGTCATAAGGCAAAAAGTAGTGTATTAGGCAGCAGGAAAGCAGGAGAGCTATCAGTTTTAAGGTGTTACTCTACTGTGCAGTGTGTGATACAAACTGACACTTCTGCCATCAACCTAAAGCTCTGAACAGAGGTCAGCTGTGCTGAATCTCCTTCCCATGCTCATTCACTTGCATGAACCCTGTGCAGTTGACATGGGAAAGAGGAAGAGTTGTGGCTCTCAAGTGCTCATGAGGTGTGATGTTAAGGCCCAGCATTTCTTTTTGGAAGCTAGCATGCTTTCAGAAAGGCATAAGCTTTACTCAGAGCTTGAAATGTATTTTGCGTGCACCTGTATTTTAAATGTTTTTTCTTGACTTCTTTTCATCCCTATGCCTGTTAATTATTTCCCTCCCTCTCTCTCCCAACTTTTCAGTAGGGGTCTAATGTTGTCTGCTTTGTATGCTTTGATCTTTTTTTTAAAAAAACATATGCTTTGGCTCAGTGGCTTATCAAGCCGTGTACAGAGGTTACAGTATGTCTTCAATTTGAGATATTTCTAAATGGAAAACAGATTTTAAAATATACTCTACCGGTACATGAGGACATTACTGTAGCGTTCCAGTCCCAGCATGGAGTGGTGTTTCTCTAGTAGTCATCTTGGCATGCTGGGCCCTGCTGTGCTGTTGCTGCTTTTTTTGGAAGTCTTTACTGCACCTTTTTTATTTCCTACCTTATCTCACTTTTTCTTTTCATGCAGATAATTTTCTTTGCTTCACTTCTCCAAAGACATCTTCATCAGGTTGGATAAAACATCTTTCCAAGCTTTGGATGTTTCATGGGTTCATTGTTCTGTCTTCTAGCTTGGGTGACTCTCTTCCTCTAGCACCCGTCTCAGAACATGCTCTGTTTGTGCTCTGCTGTACAGAAACATTACATCTCTCAATGTAAAATAAACATCCCAGCTGTATCCCTTTCTCTATTCCCCTGCTTCTTATTTATTTAAGTAACTATTTCAGTTATTAATAAAAATTGCTTTTTTTTTGCCATTAGGGATTTAATTTTTCTTGGTGTTTACTTTTTTTTTTCTACAAACACTTTTGCCTGAGTGTTGACAATGCAAAGCCAGTTAGAGCAGTCTATGGGATAAGAATACTACTCTTAGGATTTTGAGGTCAAAATCAACTGGTTATGATCTTAGTCCTTCTCCAAATCTGATGCAGATAAAATGATAAATAGATGGAATGGGAATTTTTTCAGTTGTTATTGTTAGGCCAAAATCTTCAAAGACACTACTTCCTTGGGTTCACTTGGTCATGGGAGCATGGCTGAGAGAGCAGTTAAGTCCTTGACACCAGGGTTTTCACTTTAAAGTCTGAAATTTTCTCCTAGCTTGATGCTACAGACTTCCTGTTGTTATATAAATATGTTTGTTAATTTAAATATTTGAGGCAGATTTAAAGGGGCAATATCAAAAATGTTACATTCTTTTTTTCACCCAAAAGTAGTCTTTTAAATGTCTTGCAAGTTTTCCACTCTTCCACATATTGATTACTCAGCAAAGACATTACTTGCGAACTTTTGAATTTATTTTTTTTTCCACAATATTCTTCTCTTGGGTGGCTTAGGATTGGAAGTTCAGCGGGGAGATTTTTAGTAGCTTTCCACTCATGTGCTTAGCTCAGACTTGTGAGTTTGGTTTGCAGACTTAGGAGAAATGTTTCAGAGCTGGAGTAGGAAAGCTTTTATTACACTAATAATGAAATTATTCTACTGCAAAGTAGAACATACAGATTTCAAGTTTGAAAGCCTAAGCGTTGGCTTTCAGCTGACTTGGCAATGCCTAATTAAGGATGAAGCATTAAATAGTGACACCTTGCTTTTTCTGTACTGTTATTTGCAACTAGAGAGTTTATTGCATTCTTTTTAACTTCATTTTCTTCACAATGGAAGAAGTTTGTTTTCCAGTTCACATTAAAGTGAATCAGGTTAAACTGTATTGATTGCTGATTATGCCTGTTATTGTATGTACTGCTACATTTCCTAACTCACCACAGCTAAATAAACTCAGCGGAGTTTTAATTTTTAGCTTGTAGAATAATATAAATGTGGCTTTTTTGTTCAACTTCAAGATTATTCATCAGTGCAATCCAGACTAGATGTCCTTCACTCCCCAAAACTTATTTTCCAAATAAGGCTTGCAAATGGATGCATCATCTTCCCCCCAGCCATCCTCATAACTTCATCTCGTCCTTTTTCTTTTTATTTCATAACACATGCCCTAATCTTGCTGGCTAGGGGGAGAAGCTCAAGTACACAATATGTATCAGCAGTCACAGGTAGTCCAGATAATAAAGTTTGGTAACTTACTACTCATCAGTTGAGGTACGGTCAGTGGGTTTATATGCTGTGTTTAATGCACCTGAAAAGTAGAATGTTTAGTGTGAAGGTTAGCCAGATATAATGGATGATCATTTCTAAAATGACTGAAGCTAACATGGTTAACTTCACAAACGCAAGAGTTGTGGGGCATGTCATCAGCTGTCACTTGTCAGCTGAGCCAGAGGAATTTACAGCAATTCCAGCCTCTTAATCTATTGTGTGTTTTGGTTTATTGTGCCAGCAGTGTTGTTTTCCCCTAAATTCCTTGCAATACTGTTGTTTCTTAAGTTAATTTTTAAAAGCAAAATCCTATGTAGGATCCTGGTAATTTTTAAAGCAGTAATTTTGAACATCAGTGTTTAAATCTTCCCTTTTCCCCTCCAACACACATAGTCAGCTCACTGCATTGTAGGTTGGTGAATTGCTGGACAGAGCACTGGAAATGGACAATGCAATGCAGATCCTCAGGTAGCTGCGTACAGAACTCCTCGCTGGCCCTGGTGCACTGGTCTTGACTCCATGGAGCGGTTGTGGTTTCTCACTGCAGCGTATTTCAGCACTCTTGTTACCCTTGGACCTGACCTGTGTGTTACGTTGTACGTACCCGAAGGTCTGGCTGTGTGTAGCTAGTCATGTACATGAGACTTGTTGGCACGAGGGGTGTCTCCTTTGCCTGGGCTCTCTGCTGTGCAGAGACTGAGCCTCGCTGGGTCTGCGCCAGAGCTCGAACTCTCTGCGTGGTCTAAGGCGGCTGCCCACAGCGCCAGCCCTTGGCTCTACCCCAGCCCAGGGAGACTGCCTGTGGGTGGGCAATCACGGGCTGACTGTACATTTGGTAAATGCTTTCCATGCATTTACTGGGGGCTTTAGTCTCGTTTTGGATGTTGATAAATACTGTGAATCTGCCTCAAAGAGAGGAGTTATCTGTAGGAAAGGTAAGCATTGATTTCCTAGTTCAAACTGCGTGATCGTGTTTGAATAACAACTAAATACGCTTTGCCAAACAAAGTGAAATTTTAGTTACTCTGAGGTTTTGATGTTTTTTCCACCTATATGTGGCATTATCCTGATAAGAGAGACAAGACGCAGGTAACCAGTCCAGGATGAGAGCTTGGGAGGGTGCCCTGGTTTTCCTGAGCTGGCTGCTGGAGCTTGGGCTGAGGAGGAAGCTGTGAGGGGCGGCCGCTCGCTGCCCAAGCATGTCCCACAGGCCAGCTCACTGCATAGCTTTGCCTTTGCTGTGTCCAGAGCCTGCAGGGGAAGAGGATTTCTGTGGAAGCTGTTAGGAAGCTTGTGGAAGAGAATCAGGAACAGTCATTTCCTGTAGGGGAATAATCTGGCATCAAGAGGTTAGGAGTGCAGTTTGAATCTAGACTATTGAGAAAAATACGGGCCATTTGAGAAAACAAGACAGTCAAAAACCATCATGGAACATTCTTTCATGCTGCAGAACAACTCTCACTAAATGCACTGTCACAACATAGCTGTGGCTGTTTTTTCTTGAGTGTGACCGTGAACTGTCCTCTCCATTTGCTGTGTTTGAGCAACACCGCTTTTCGTGCTTCCATTTCATTTTCACCAAATGTTTGGGTTTGTTTTCTTACAACGTACAACTGGACAATTTAAAGGTATGAAAGTGTGTTGATAACCAGTAACAGAAATACGTTTCCCTGCCAAAAATACAGTTTCAGTTGTTGGATTCCCCAGGAAAGGAGTAGGGGCTGTATCAGACCCAGTGGTAGCTGGCTACCAGCATCTCTCCTGCCGTTACTTAGCCTGGTGGTGACACAGTTGCTTTCCCTCCACTGACAGATGAGGTTCCACCACATCTGAAAGAGTTCACAAAGAAGAATGGCACTCGTAAAACAAATGTGTAAAATCTGTGTAAAACACACCGTACAGAAGGATTAAAGCAGGACTTGGTTCTTCTAGGAATATAGCTGCAGTTCTTCCGTATCTGTTCCCACTTACGTCTCACAGCTGTTCCCCACCACAGGAGCCTTAGCCAGTTCTTCACAGGTTATAATAGCTGTTCCTTGGAGTAGCTATTTTATTACTAGAGTTCTAGAACCAAAGGTAAAATGTTTCTCTGTATGTTACTGAACTGTCTGTGGTGTGACCAGTTTCTTTATTAACTCTTACTTAACTGTTTTCTCTGTCTAATCTGTCTTCATTCTGCCTCTTTTTTCCCTTCTAACGTGCTTGCTGCCTGTGCAGACCAACTCTACCAGCAACTTGAGCAAAACAGTCGCCTAACTAATGAACTAAAGCTGGCATTGAATGAGGATTAAACTTTAGTGTGACTATATTGTTAACTTGTGTAAAAATGTTTTCTTCTAAAAATTCTTCCAAATTTCCTTAAGAATGAATCAGTAAATGTAGAAATAAGCACGAAACCTAGAAATTGATTTTTCTCAGGCTGTCGATTCGATTCTGTGGTAAAATAATGGATGAAATTCTCAGTTTCTGTTGGAAAAATATGAAAATGCTGCTTCTGGATGAGGCTTTTCGTTGTCTGCATGCACACCTACTTTGGAGGAGCGGGAAGCTCTTTGGCTGTGCAATAGCTCCTTTCCACTTCAGTAAACAGCTGGAGCATTTAGCTAACAGTATCCAAAAAGTAACAGCCTGCCTTGTAGAGAGACACTCGGTTTACCTGACATAATTAGTTGGACCTGAGATTTCTACTAGAACATGGACAAGAGAAAAAAAAATCTTCTCCAGGGTTTGTATTTCCATATTTCAAAACCAGCATAAAGGATGCCTACAGCTGTTTTGTTATCTGGAGAACTTTAATGCAATAATTTTGCATTACTATGAATTGGGCTTGTATGTGACTTAAAAAAAAAAAAAAAATTATAAAAAACCCCTAGGAATGGGAGCTCCATCTGAAAATACCCGGTCAGTTTAAAGGTATGGTTGCATTAGTATGAGGTTACTATTAATGGCTTCTGGTAGGATGCAGCTCTAGAACGTTGTGCTCATTTATTGTGTCAAATAAGTGTGTTAAAAGACTGTCCTATAAAAGTGTGCATGCAACATAAAGCTACTAACTTCAATTTTATTTATTTTCTAGAAGAAATAAATTTCGTAAAGGTCACTTCACTGAAGAAGAGATTAGTTTTAATTTTTTTGTTCTTTGCAAGTTCTGAATTATGTGAAACTGCAAAGAACTTAATTATCTTCTTTATTGCCCTACGCTAAAAAAAAAAAAAAGGCATTCACCGGGTTCCGGAAGATGCAAGAATTGCATCTCTGTTGGCAGTGCATTTTCTTAACAAATGCAGCTGTAAACAGTTCTAAACTTGCATTAATTGTCGTTTGTTTTATGAATTTGGAATTCTCCCTGTTTATGTTGTCTGGGGACATCTGTATTTATGAGCATGCACATTTCTTAACTTTCTAAACCCTCCAATAGAAATGATGATTGCATGCCTTCATGTTCTGAGAATGAGTGCCTCCAAAGAACTGCTATTCATGTTTTAATTTTCTAATCCCACAACAGAAAAAGTGGCGCATGCCAAAGAAGAAAACCTTAGTATGCATCAGATGCTGGATCAAACTTTACTGGAGTTAAACAACATGTGAAAACCTTCTTAGCAGCAACCACATTATTTGTTTTATTATTTTTACACCTGCTTGCCGTGAAACCCCATAAACATGTCTTTATTGTAGTTTCACCACAGTCACAAGAACATCTGCTAAATTATCAGGCAGGGGGTCAGGGAAACACCAAAATGGGCAAGCCATATGCGGGTTAAGCTACATTACATTATGGTTTAGATGTGCCATTTCCCAACGAAAATGTTACCTACACTTTGTAGAGAGTTGAGCAATTCACTATGCTTAGTCTTTTGAAGAGTCCTGGCTGCGGCAGAAAGTGTCCCACCTCAAGTGCCAACTACAATTTTTCAGAAGAAGAATGATTCACGTTCAAGAGAAATCAGGTGGAAATGGTGCTATTTTGGACAAAAATACTCAAGTCTTTTGTTTGACATCAGACAAGTCAGGAGTTGTCCAGCACAGTAATTTATTTTTGTCAGAATTTTATTAATCTGTGAGGATTTGGACTTTCTGTGCCTTCTAATTCAGTAAAACGAAGGTATGTAAGCAACAGAGGAAAGTGAAGGCTTCTGGAGATTTTAAATTGTGTTCTTGCAACTCAATACAGAAGTGTAGGTCAGCATTTCACCTTGAGTATTCATTCGATTGTATTTTTTCATGTTGAAATGAAAGATTCAATAAATTCAGGAGAAAACATAAATTTGGAAAAGATTGTTTTAAAATGTATTTTATTTGTGTGGATTTTGGGGAGGGGGAGGAATTTATAAACTGATATTCGCCTCACTTTTTTTTTTTCACACTTTCTTTGAGCAGTTTTAAAAGTATACCTGTATGTAAACATTGTATAATGATATGGAATAAAATGCACATTTTAGGACATTTTTTAAATTTTGCTCTCCTGTGATTTGTTTTTCATCACATTAGCTTTCTGTGTATCGCTGTGTAAAATACACATGTGTGTGGTGTCTCTTGTTGGGGTACACGGTTAACACTTGGGCTTTCATGCTCGTCTGGGCTGTTAGGCTGATGTATAAAAATGCAGTGAAATGCAGCGGTTTGGGCTGATGTGGATCTGCAGCTGCTAAGAGGACCATGTTGCAGGAACCTGTCCCCATCACTTGATTGTGTTCTCAGATGGGTGTAAAATGCAGCTATCCCCTTATGGATGATAGAGCTTTCCAAAATCATTAATTGTTGACCAAAAGTGCTTTCAGTAAGATCATTGCAGAACTCCCATAGACTTCTGTAGGAAATGAACCCAAAAGACCATGCTCTTGGAAACACGACTGTGTTTTTGTATATCTTACCTGTTAATATGAGTTAATTCACTTCAATACAGTGATAAACCCTCCAAAACGATGTGTCAAGTTCATGAGAGATCCCTTCACACAACTTTTCTCTACTGGTTGCTAGTTCCTCATGTGTAGGTATCTTGATTTGAATTACAAGGTCTGTCAATGAGCAACTTCAGAACTTCAAAAAATAATTCTTACTCCTTCTTTTTCCATAGTATATCACTGAAAGTTGATGCTGTCCATCCTTCTAGGAGCAAGGAGCTTGATAGGAGAAGGGTATAGATAACCTCCCAGATCATCAAAGAGTCTCCACTAGTGGACCCTTAGCAAGCGACTGGAAACAAATTACTTTCTCAGCAGCTGGTGTAGTGGTAAAAGAATAAAGTAAAACACAATAATTTCAGGTTAAAGGGGAGTTGGAGAGGGAAGATGTACTGCTGTGAGTCTCTGGCTTTTTTTGGTTGTGTTATAAAGGGGAGAACTTAGTAACATTACAAGCTTTTGCTTGATTCATTGGCTGCTGCCAAGTCATCCGGAATGGAAAGTATGAGATCCCTGGCTTCATGTTTCCCTTTAAATGTTTTTGGGTAGTAAAATATATGTTACAAGGTTTCTGTAGTGCCTAAGGCTTGTGCTGGAAATGGATAGTCTAAAGCTTCAAATAACAGTTGTGCAGAGATAAGTTGTTCTAATCTCTCTCTCTTTCCTTAGCACAAGGATGAAACGTCTGGTAATTGGCCTCTAAGAGTTCAAGCCTCCATGTGCCCGCGGCTTTTGGGGGTACTGCTGGAGTCAGTAGGGCTGCTTCCAGGAGGAAGTGCTGTGCTGGGCAGTGGCTTGTAGGGCAGGGCCCAAGGCCACCCAGACAGTCAGAGGCTGTGCTGGGTGCCCAGCAGAGGAGTTCCTGGCACTCGGCCGCAAGTCTTGCACAGCTGAGTGTGCTGCCTGCTCCCCTGGATTGTTTTTATGGTCCCCTGGTCTGTGCTTGGGTCCTAGACAATGTATCTGGGTGAGGTCAGACACTTTGTTTGCTGCTTAAAATTGTTTGCTTTCCAGGAGACCACAGACTGCTCTGTGGTTTGGGAAATCTGAATTTACTTCTTACTGTGTGTTAGGGGAAGGAGGTGGCTGTGATTTTAATGTCTCTTCATGAGATCATGTCACCATTAATAGGGCAAGCATGTGCAAGCGAGAAGATAAGAACTAATCTGAAAAAAATCTGTTAGTAGAATAGACTTCCCTGAAGTGCACTGTTGCAGATGAATCTGTAAAGCTCCACGACAGGTAAATAAAAGCTTTCCAGTTCTGAAGGGAGCAGTGAATGTAATGGTGAATCAGATCAAGTGGCTTTTTTTGGTGACTAGCAGCAGACACATAAATAGTCATATATATCATGTCACTACCCAATATGGATTCTTTGCACGCAGTGCCTAGTCAGGCAAAACTCAGTGAAGCTAGAAAGCATTGTCTTGTGAAAACACACAAATTGGGCTCTGGTTTAACTCCATTCCAAGCAAATGGAAATTTGTCCCTCTTGCAGCTCTTTTGCCCAGTTAACTCTAAAAATTTGTTAAATTGCAGAACCTGGCATCGTTTGGCATTCCTCAAGATGTGTCTTGGTTTGGAGAGCTACTTACCCTTTTCTTCAGTGCAAAAAAGCATTTGGCACTTAAAACACACCGTTATTGTGCAGCTGTGCTATGTAGTTGTCTTGGTTGGTTTGTGAGTTGTCCTCTCTCAATGAAATGAGTAGTTCCGAGAGCACCAGAACTGGCAAAACTTGCCTTCTTGCAGATTCATGTCTCGTGGTTGGTTGTAAACTTGCAGTGAATTTTTTTTCCAGAGACTGAGACATTTGTGTTGTTTCTTGTTCCCTCATGGGATTTCTCTGATGTCTGAGAATATGCAGGACCTGCTGCAGGATGTGCCTTTCCTCCCATCAGGATGCTCTTAGTCATGCTCTTTCTATCCTAATGGTTCCTTATGTTCGCAAAACTTGCAGAAATTTGATTTTCCTTCTGGAGTTCTATGTGGTCAAAACTAGTCAGTCAGTTCAAGAGCTGTTGAATGGGATGAGAGAGAGATAAGAATGACATGTAAATCCCTTTTCTTTAAGAAACAAGGGTAAAGCAGCAGCCTGCACCGCCTCCCAAAGCTCCAGCACCTGAGTGAGGAATCTGAATCTGCAAGGTATTATGCATATTAAACAGTTGCTGCTGTCACCAATGCTATTCCAAATCTGAGTTAAGTTAGTAAACTTCGTTACACTGTTGGCATTGTAGGAATATCTCTTAGGCTGGGCTGTCTGCTGTAATGTCAGTGGCAGCAAAAGAAGAAAGTGATTAGCCAACTAAAACATTTAAAAATGAGGGGAGGAAATAATTTTTACATGGCTCAGCACTTTGAAAAACACTGTATTTTTTCCTCAGGTGTTAGTCTTGGTGGTTTTTTTTTAAATAATAATACAACAGGAACATCAGTGAAAGATTCAGTGGGAATTGCAGCAAAAAGTTCAAAGCAGTACAGAAAATAAGGAAGATACTTTTATCTTCCTGGAGTTTTTTTGAAAATGCACAGGGGAGTAGTTCCTTTTAGTAGAGGGAAACAGTGTAACTTAGTTTCTTCAGTGTACGTTGTGTTCTTTACAAGGTATGGAAAATCTGTACAAGTTTCCGCAATCTTCTTGGCTTCAGTTGCGAACCTATCTAGTTTTCTGTAAGTCAGCCTTGGCAGTTTGTAAGCTGGTGCTGAGAATTGCATAAATGTAGGAGACCCCTCACAATGACAGCAGTTTAGTGAGCAGTCTGGGTATCCCAGTTAGTTAATGTATATGAGAGCAGAAACAGTGGGAAACAGAAGCAGATAGAAGTCTTACATAAATAACTATTCCTTCCCGTTTGTTGTTTCTTGACTCATAATGTGCTGAAATGAAAGGATATGATGTAGTATTTTGGATTTGAATGTTATGACCTTTAAGGGCACCTCAGCACTGGTTTTTTCCTATCTCTGCTGGTTTGCGGAATGGCTGGACAAAGATTAAACAGCATCTTTTTCATTTAAAAAAATATAGCCAAGATTAAAAAAAAAATCAATTCTGCAGATCTAGCTGCAACTGACAGTACTATGTGTCATAACACACTGGCATGCACGGTCGTGGGAATATTTCTCTCTTGTGTACAGCAAGCATATAAGGATCATGGGTATAAAGAGATGAAATATGTTTGGGGCTGGGATCCTGCAAAGTATTTTGAATGCCTTCTCTTCCAGGGCCTGACCATGATCCACTTCTCAGGTTTATTCCTTTTGTCAATGTTGTTTTCATTTTTTGCCCTGAGATTGAAACAGAAATGTGAAGGAAGCGTCAATGTGATCTGTCTCAGCCAAAGCTCATGGCAAGCAGTGTTCCTTCTAAACCTGGTGATAGTTCTCCGTGCCACTGAGGACAATGATACAGGTCTGATGTCTTTACAGTAGAATTTGTGAAAGAATTGGGAAGGTGACACTCCGAAGCTCTGGTAAGTTGTTTTAACTTGCTTAGGACACATTGGTATTGATATTAACATGGAGATCTGCGTGAACTTCCAGTTTAAAAATAGAGCATTTCTTTGCATGTTGCTCTTGACAAGAATAGTAGTTGGAGAAATAGCCTGGGAAAATGCTTCAGAATCTTTCCTGGATTATAGTTTTTCTGTAGCCAGCAAGGAGGACCCTGCCAGACTTCTTTCCACTTAATCTGAATTGCTGTACTGCTTCCTTATTTGTTTATTGTCCACATGTAGACTATAAAATAGGCTGAAGGGATGATGTCATTTGTGCAGGCTGTCCAGAAAGAAAAAAAAACTATCTAGAAGATGAACTAGGCGAGAAAGCAGCTAAATGGGAAACAATGAGATGGAATTGCACAAGGGGGCTAAATGCCAGTCACGGACATATGCCAGGGCATAGACAGCGTGAAGGTGATCTACAGAAGAATGAATCCCTCCCCCTGTAAGTGCTACCGTGTAGTTATGCCTTGTCCTGCTCCTGTAGCCTCCACTTGTATTCCTGCAGCCACCACATTTCTCTGCCACAGATGAAGGTGGCTGGCAAAGTCCAGGTAGCAGCAAATTCTTTGTCGTCACCCTTCATCTAGGTCTAAAGTACAACATGCAGGAGCTTTGCTTGTAAAAATCAATAAAAATCCTTTCTCTCAGTGATTCTCACCACACTGGCAGAATCTGGGTTAAATTTCTCTATGCTAGGACTTTTTATTATTGATTACCCTCACCAGGAAATCATGACAGTTAAGAAACCAAACCTACCGTTTCTCTCTGCTTTTCAGTGGTTAGCAAACCTGCAGCAAATGTGTGTGTGCTTTCATCGCATTCGCATGCAGCCGTGTCGGAGGGCGAGGCATTTCCCAGAGATGAGCAACTGGCTGGGAAGGAGTGTGGACACAAGAGGCAGCCCAAGGGACTCAAACTGGTTGTTAATCCATGGGAGGCACTCTGCTGAGACTTAACTGTTGTAAATGGCAATAAAAAGCACACGGGCCTACGTGTCTCTGTTTGTGGAGGAGAAGCCGAGATGATTATTGCCATTTTGAGCAATTAAGTTATCGACTCCTCCCTCTGCTTCCCCCTCAGTGCGTGCTGCTCGCGTTAGGAACACTACAGCCAGCAAGAGAACCCATAGGAAGGATTTACTCTGGGTCCATTATTTCTGTGCTATTAGCAGCTTGTATTTAATTAAGGAAAATCAACTAAATCCAAGTTCCAATTGAGTGCAGACTGTAGGGATTTGTGTCATTTTAGCTGAGCTCTTTTGAAGAAGGTCGTTTTACCAAACCACACAAGCGCATGTAAAGCTTACATAGAGTACATTTGGCTGCGGCCAGCCTGTTTGACCAAGCCGTAGCCAGACAAACAGTTCCATTAGAGCAAAGTCTCGGTGTTGTAGAATCGAGCTTTATAGAGGTGTTGCACAACGAGAAGTTCTCTCTTGCATCGAAGCTGCTGGGTCTTTAGCTGCTGTAACAGCTGGTATGTAAGTTTAGAAAGCAAACGGCTGTCCCCAGGGAGGATTGCTATGCTGTATTTCAGTTTCTAAAGAAAGAAATTGATGTTCAAAGGTGCTGAGCAGTTCTTTTTGACCTGGATAGAACACCTGCATACTGTATTAAAGGTGGGAGATTGCAGAATCCCTATTTAAACTACAAGAAAACCAGGACGCTCTGAAATATTTTTCCCAGTTCCTCATTTCACCGTCTGTTTTGCCTTTGAAGCAATAATGAAGAAATTACTGCAGTGTGAACAGCAAAACTAAGTGCGTTGCTTTGTTTCAGTTGCAGATACATTTCCCAGACAACACAGGGATTTTACTTGGTTTCTATTTTATTTTCCCATTTGAGAATTTACAAGGACACCCGCTGTCCATGTAAGAAATGCTTTTCACTCACACCTGTTGTTTAAATTTGACAGGCACCAAGTCGAGCAGGAACTTGCTAGCTTTCATTACACCACCTGGAAAAAATGTCATCATCCATTAAGTAGAGCACAGCTTCCCCTCCCTCATCAGCACACCGGCAGCCTGAGTCGCTTCTGATGCATGCCTCAGTATCTTGCTTACCTTTGCACCACGAGATTGTTTTTATTGGAGACGAAGGGATGAAAAGAATCCAAGCTGAGTGGCAGACATTAAGAGGACTGTGCAGGTAGTGAAACTGTTCTACTGAGTAGTGTTCATCATGCTGACGCACAACTGTAACTTAAGTGTGTCTGTGTACCCAACGTGCACTGCTGTACACCAGAAAGTGTATACAGCAGATAAAACATGGAAATGGTTTTGGTTTGGTTCAAGGTCAAAGACATTAACTGTTAGTACTGCTAACTCAAGCAGCTGATGCATCATTCCAAGTGGCAGGAGGGACACTGTCACACATTTAGTGCTTACTACCAAACTCAATCATCTCAGGCAGTCATCTTCCCTCAGGAGTGAAGTTTTTCCAATTTTCTCAGTTATTTCCCATAACTCTGCATGGAAAGGTACAAAGGAAATCCCTGCCTCAGTTTTTCCAGTGATCCTATTGCAGTACAAACCTGTGTGAATGCCATTAACTTGATTTATTTTGCATATATGAAAAGGGGATAGAGTAAAATCTCTTCTTACTGGTCTGTGAAGCATATAATAATTGTGCACTTACACATCTTTAGAGAGGCTCTTTTGAAACATGCCTCAACTTGGGAACAATAATACGAAGCAAAGGAATGGAGCCTGTAGTATGCATGGACTCACTCCCATAAGAATACACAAGCCCAGTGCCAAATGCCTCCACCCAAATATCCAAGATGTTGCTAATTTGATAAGAGGTCTTTTCCTGTTTTTCACTAGCCTGTGCAGTTTCTCAAGCTATCTGTGCTCAGTTCTCACGAAGAGCATTTTTAGTGGCGTAGAACATGTCTGCAGAGCGAAATGAAGGTGTAATTGCAGCACAGGTACGTGAAACCACACTAGAAAGGATAGTCATAGCAGCGAATGTGTGGGAAATGCGCTGGCAACCAGCATGCACAGATAGCTGGATGGGTATTCGGTGTGAACTGCGGAGAAGCATTTGCTTATGGCAATAGTTATCAGTAAAAACACATGCTGAAGCTTCAAATGATGTTTAGATGGGTTTAGAAAAAGGGCTGGAAGAGTAGATACTGAGAAAGATCGTAGAAGAGCAGATAAAGACTGTGAAGGCAAATCAGGACTGTATTCTTCACACAGGGATGTGCCTGAAGATTCGCATACAAAATCTGGAAACACATTTTTCCTCCTGCTGCGCTGTCCGCCAAAGCAAACGTGCCTGTTGTTTTTCTTCCTGGCGCGATGTGGAGGTGGCACTCGCCCCTGGCGCTTCGGGATGACAGGATGCGGTTGCCCGGTCTGCCTCTCTCCCGAGTAAGTCAGTGCCAGGCAGTCAGAGTTCTCGCTGCCGCTTTTCTTGATGCATAGTTGTCTGGGGCTTCTGGATTTTGTTGAGCTTTCTGTTTTGAGGAGAAAGGGTGGAAAGCAAGGTGGTTATCGCCCAATTGTGAGGAGCTTTTCCTAGAGCAAGACACAAAACTTTCCTACGTGCCTGCACTTCAGAATTGTATCTTTGGGCACCTGAGCTTTAGAATGACACCTTACGGTTAATATGTTCAGTCTTTTAGGGATTTTACACCTTCCACAATTTCTTTCTTTGTTTTGAAGCAGCATACTTTAGTCTGAAAAGATACCCTTGGAAAAGTCAAAGACACCGATGCTGTCTTGTGCCTGTTGCATGGTGTGAGTAGTGGTCGCAGAAGCCGTCGTTTTCCAGGTGTGTCGTACCTCTGCACCCTGAGTGGGGAGCAAAGCCGGAGCGGGTGCAAAGGTTATACACAGCAGCTGAATTCTAGTGATAGATGTGAAGCCATTCTCAGGGACAAAACTGTTCAGTCCTCTCTGCGCTCAGTTTTCTACCAGAAGAGATTGTTGCCTGGAGAATTAACTTCAGGAAAAACAGGAAATAATTCTGGATCGTTTCTTTTTATTATTTATTTATTTATTTATTCAGGTGGGGGTGGTTTTGTTATGCTGATGTATTTCACACATGTTATTTCATTACTTACTTTCAGCTGGTGACAATTATTTTTTTCTCTGATTCCCAAGCAGGCCCTGAATTAAAAGTATGAGGAAATCACCACTGAGAAACTGGGGTTTCAAAACAAATGTTTTTGCAAAGACAAGAAAGAAATGTGTGTGCCCTTTGGCTGGTCTGTGACCGCAGCGTGGTCTTTTCAGCATTCCTTTCCCTGACATGCAAAATACTTTCCCAACTCCCATCCTGTTGTTTCTAGGATCTGTGTGGGACTGCATGCAACTTGTAAAACTAAAGCAGTAACGATGTGGCACTATAAAACCCTTTCATATTCTGTTTCATTGAAAGTAAACATTCCCCAGGTGACACATCCTGAGTACACAGGAACAGGAGTAAATTAAGGAGAGTTATGTTCCTTTTATGATGTGTGTGTTGGGGGAAAAAAAAAAAAATCTAAAGTAGGCAACCTGTGGTGCTGCACAAGTGTCCAGGTATGAGCTGCAGCTTGGAGGGCAGGGCCAGCCCTGCTGGGTCCTGGCTGGGCGTGAGGACCACCACTGCCACCCTGTTAGCTTGTGGTGGGGACGTGGACACGGCGTGACCATGCTGCTGGTGTGGCTACAACAGGATCAGCGTTCCTGTGTGGTGGTGTACAAGTACATTGTGATTAAACTCCTCAAGAAGTGAAGATTAACAAATATCTGAATCATAGTTCAAGCAGCGCTGATGGTAAGCGTGTTGATCTCCTGTTTTTAACGACACTTTTTTTGCTGGTCCGGACGTCTTGCATGTTTAGAGATTTGTTCCTGATTAATGTTTCTCAGATGAGTTGTTGCAGAATTCACCTGTGACCTTAGTTTAAAAAAAAAAAAAAAAACCCAAACAACTCAGGGAAGATGTTTATCTTAAAGCTGTGAGTATGCACCTATCGATGCACCTTTTGGGGAAGCCATGCCTGGGTTTTGGCTGTGTCTGTTTGTACTAGCACAGAACTTTGTTGTGCACATTGGTGGGACTGTTACTGAAACGGTCCATACGCTGTAATCATGCAGATGGTACCTTATTTGATAAGCAAATAGTAATACTCTGAGAACTGCTGTACTGACCAAGAAAAAAAAAAAAAAAAAAAAAAGAGTATGTGGGTGAGAAATCTGTAATAACAGCTCAATTCAGTGAGACTGTGACAATGAAGAGAGATCCCACTTCAGTGGAACCACTTCTGCTAACAACTGGTTAAACTGGTAAAGTTCCTTACTGCCATCTACTGTACGAATGCTTCGAGCCACAGGGGAATCAAAATGTTGTCTCATGGTTCTCAAATAAATTAAATTCCTTCTGAAAAGAGAGAGAAAGCAGAGCTTGATTTCTCTCTACATCTAACATAATCTTTTCAAATTCAGAAAGAATTTGGTTTTTTAAAAAATCTTTCCTAGACTGAGAATAGAAACATCAGATGTGATCAAGGGAATCGTTATCCCTTTACTCTTCGCATTTTCCATCAACATCAGCTCCCTCTGTATCTATGCATACAAACACAGATGATACTTTTTAATTGCTGCTTTCCTGTTTTTCTCAATTTTATCTAGCACAAATATAAATTACAGTCCTTTAGACAATTTTAGCTTTTGTCTGTTAATTATTTTCTCTTAGATTCACCATTTTTAGATCCAGAAGTCCTTACAAAAGTTACAATCTGTAATTATTGGAATCCACTTGGAATAGCTGGGATCCATTGCATTACTGGAACATTTCATTGTTTCACAATAAATCCAAACAAAGAAAACAAAGGGGTTTCCTTACACTGCTACTTCTTAAATTCTTAAAAGCCCCTTCCAACAAACTCAACCAGCAAGCTTCAGTTTGGATCTGTAGCAGTTATAAATGGTATTTGACAGGATGAAAGAGCAGAGCTGGGCTCGTGATTTCGGAACCCACCAGCCCTTTATCGGGGCATACTAACAGGCATAATTTATTTCCTGTCATTCAAGCCTTAGATGTTGTTTGTTAAAAAATATTATCCATCTTTTCAATTTCAACTGAAATGCTAAATTTAGGGGCATATCATTGTAGATTTTGCCAGATGGGTGAGCTAGAAAAGCAAATGAGATCATCATAGAAAAATACCGAGATCTCAGTCCGGACCTACAAGCAGGAGCAGCTGTAATAACATCTGTTAAACATCATGGAGACATCAGGATCTGCAAAAACACTTGCGGAAATGGAGGAAGACCGACAGAAGTGATGAAGTTATTTTGGAAGTGCCTGTATATTTATTTTTTTTAAGGAGTCATGTTTTAGGAAGTACGGATGGAGCGTCCCGATTTGCAGATACGTGGTGTTCCCACATACTGCTGCCCACCAGCAGCAGAATGGACATCTGACACCTTTTTATGGTGGGCTACAGTACTGCAGAACAGTACAAAAGCTACTGCCCACCTTGTTGTTGTTCCCAAGCTCGCACAGTAACAGGAATATGAGAAAGCCAGTGGATGCAGCAGCATGCAGCTACAAGAGCGAGAGGACTAGGAAGATACGTAAGCACTTTAAGGTCTCACGTTATTGAGCCTGTGGTGTTTGTGTTACTCAAAGGCTATATAGCCTGAAAGGATTCTTGATGGTGAGACTAAAGCTGGCCTGTGTTGAGGTGAGTGAGCATAGCCCTGCTTTGCTGAGAGACCCGTTGTGTCACGCCGTTCTTTGTCATCCAAAGAAGGTGTATCTCGTCACACGGGCTTTTCAGAGCTGGTTAAGTACAGCTTGGCAAGGAGACGGAGCAGAGGAAAAGTTGGCTGGTTTAGTGCTAAACCACGTGGAGCTTTTTCGCCATGCCAGAGCGGTCTCCAGATGGACTTTTCTGGCTGTGTTACAGAAGGAAGACAGATTACAGCTGAGAGTCTGTGCCTGATGGACAAAGACAGAAGAAAAACATTGGGGTTTTTTGTTAATTTTAGAATTGGATTAGCCTAATGGTTGCTGTCCGCATTTTCTATTGCTATCCAAGGGAGTAGAAAATGCTTAAAACCTTATAAGCCTGATATCTCAGCTCAAAGTTAACAAAACCAGCATTTTAGGGGAAGATTCAGCGGATCACAGCAGGCCATGTTGTGCTACTGGATTTAACACAAAGCTCTTCATTAAGGCAATTGGAGAAAAATGGCAAGATCTGTTTCTGGCTTAGGCCCATTCAAAAGTGGGATGCCAGAGTGTTCCTACTGAGCAGGTTTTTTTTGAGAATCCTGCTGCAGAACCCTTCCAAAGACAGTTTAACACAGTGAGAATGAGTTACGAGAAAGTAAATACAGCAGCTTGTACCAGCTGGGTATGAAGTTGCACTGTGATGAGCAACAGAGTTTTATTGAGAAAATACTAATGAGAAATAAATGCCTGCAGTGAAAAGTGTAGCATCTGGTCTCCATTTGACTTCACGCATGAACGCTGTTTAGCCTGATTCCTGCCAAATCCTACAGTTCTTGAGATCACTGGACATGGGGGAGATTGAACTCCTTAGGTTAGCATCTCAGACTTTTCTCCTAGCAGTCCATATGCTGAGTTCTGAAAGGACAGACTGCCCACCTCTGCTTACAAGCATGGCTCGTTTTTTTTCATTTTTTGAGCTGTTGTATTCTCTGTCAACATCTATACATTTATGAAGTGGCCATTGTTAAAGGTTGTTAGCTGTTGTTCAAGAATCCTTTAGCATGTATACACCAGGTTTTAAGTCATTGTCTAAATACCCCGGAAAATCTCCAAGAAATAAATAGCAAACCCCTGCACAATCCATCAAACTGGACACTGTGGGCTTTCTGCATGAGGAGCTTTCTGCATGGCTAAGTAATGACAGAGCCTGATCAACCTGTTTGTGACTTGGAGGGCGTAAGGTCCTCAGAACAGCCCAGTCTAAGGCATTCCCTTGAGAGGACTGACTAGGAACAGTTAAAGACTACTCTGAACATTTCTCAACTGTTTGGGTGCCATTGCATCCACCATAGTATGCCAAGGGCTCTGCTGCTTTTTGTATCGCCTCTAGAATATTCTACTCATCTTGGACCATGGCGTGCTTAGTTCATACAAACTGGTCACTCCCTGTCCTCACCTCTTGCGCTTGGACACCTGGACTAGGTAGTCTGAAATCCGGAAGGAGCAGTAAGAGTGTGAGAAAAAGGCCAAAATGCACTGTTAATGAGGGCTTTTCCAATTTTGTTTGGACCTACCATCACCTGCTCTAGCATCGTTGCAGCTAGTAGTTCCGCAGCAATGAGGTATGCTAGGAGATGACTGAGTATCTTCATAGTAAGGAAGATGCTCCGGTGCTCCCGTTAGACGTGTGGGCTAAATTCCACTGACAGCACCGAGCGGCTCTGGATTTGCCTTTGTATCAGCCACATGCAGTCTTTAACTGTCACAAACGCCGATGTGAGGATCCCAAACCTGCCGGATCACGCTGGACAGAGGTCACAGGAGCGCCGGTCACCGCCCCTACCCGCGGACGGGACTCGGACCAGGCTGGCGCGCTGCCTACCGCGCAGTCCGGGTC
>NW_010147298.1:1547-1790 GCF_000699245.1 Pterocles gutturalis | reverse complement strand
AAAAAAAAGATTTAGGGGATTTTGGGGACCCCCCCCCAAATTTTTTCCTCCGCAGATGAAATTTGTGGAGTCGATCCTGAGCAACAACACGACGGACGACCACTGCCAGGAGTTCGTGGCCCAGCGGGGGCTGCGCCCCCTCGTCACCATTTTGGGGCTCCCCAACCTCCCCGTCGACTTCCCCACCTCCGCCGCCTGCCAGGCCGTGGCCGGCGTCTGCAAATCCATCCTGGGACGTGCCGG
>NW_010147298.1:650-1513 GCF_000699245.1 Pterocles gutturalis | reverse complement strand
AATTTGCTACCTCTCTAGATTTTAATTCTTCCCCCAAATTTTAATTCTCCAAATTTTAATTCTTTCCCCGAATTTTAATTTTCTACCTCTTCAAATTTTTATTCCCTTCTCCAAATTTTAATTCTCCAGATTTTAATTCCCTCCCCCAAATTTTGCTACCTCTCCAAATTCTAATCCCCCAAATTTTAATTTTCTCCAAATTTTAATTCTTTCTTCCAAATTTTAATTGTCTCCTTGAAAGATTCTCTTTTCCAAATTTTAATTCTTTGCTCGAAGTAGTCTCCTCCAAATTTTAATTCTCTGCTCGAAATAGTCTCTTTTCCAAATTTTAATTCTTCCCACAAATTTTAATTTTCTATCTCTCCAAATTTTAATTTTCTCCGAATTCTAATTCTCTTCTCCAAATTTTTCTTCTCTAAATTTTAATTTTTTCGTCCACATTTTAGTTCTTCCCCCAAATTTTAATTTTCTACCTCTCCAAATTTTAATTTTCTATCTCTCCAAATTTTAATTCTCTATCTCTTAAAATTTTAATTTTCTCCTCAAAATTTTAATTTTTACCCTAAATTTTAATTTTTTATTTCCAAATTTTAATTATTTCAATATTTTGTTTTCTCAAAATTTTAGTTCTCCAAATTTTCATTTTGTTTGTCTAAATTTTAGTTTTTTCTAATTTTGAATCTTCTGCCAAATTGTAAATGTTCCTTTAAATTTTGATTCTTGTATATTCAATTCTCACTTTAAATTTTAATTTTCTAAATTTTATTTTTCTTTTTCAAATTATTTTCCAAATTCTGATTTTCTTCTGAAAGTATTAATTCCCTTTTCTTTTTAATTGTGCCTCTAAATTTTGATTTTTCTTC
>NW_010147298.1:0-626 GCF_000699245.1 Pterocles gutturalis | reverse complement strand
TTGCCAAGTTTCAATGTTTTTACAGTTTTTTATTTTGTCTTTAAATTTTGAATTTTAATGCATTAGTTTCCAAAAATAATTTTGTTAAAGTTTAGGTGTTTTTCCTGATTTTAATATTTTGTCTCTAAAGTTTTAGTTTTTGTAAATCCTTGTTTTCATTTCAGAATTTTAGTTTTTACTTTCCAATTTTAGTTTGTGTTCAAATTTTAATTTTTTCTGTTAATTTCAGTTTTTCTCCCCAAATTTGTTTTTCTGTTCTCATTTGTCCTTCTCCCCAAATTTAGTTTTTCCCCACAGACCCACAGATGTTAGTTTTGCCCCCAAATTTCAATATTCTCCCCAAATTTTCATTTTCCTCTCCAAATTTTCAGTTTTCCCCAAATCTTGATTTTACTCCTAAATTTTAATTTATTTCTCCAGTTTTCTTTTTTAATTTTAGTTTTTGTTTAGAAATTGTGCTTTCAAAAATTCTGATCTTTTTTTCCAATTTTTATTCTTTTAAGTTTTAATTGCTTTCATGAAATTTTAATTGATCCTCTGCAAATCTTAATGTTTTCCCCCAAAGTTTAATTTTTCTTTCCAAATTATTCTTTTTTCCCCACAAATTTTAATTTTTCTCCCCAAAT
>NW_010147297.1:0-18455 GCF_000699245.1 Pterocles gutturalis | reverse complement strand
CGTGAACGCGCACAGGGGAGCTGCGGTGTGAACGCGGTGCCGATGTCCCAGCTCAGAAGCGCTCGGGAATTCAGCGGAATGAGCCATGCGGCCCCGCAGCTGTGAGGAGTAACCGTGTTGGGCCGAGTCCTGAAAACAGCCTGGGCTCAGTGTGACCGCTTCCCTCTGCCACACGCCTGTGACCGCAGCTGGAGCGATGTCCCCAGTCTGTGTCCCCTTCGGCTTCCTTCCCGTGCAAGAGGCATCACACGCTGACAGGAGGCCGCAGGGGGTCACTGGAATGCTCTGGGGGCTGCAGCAGCCGCCGTGAGGCTGGGAGAGCTGGGTTTGCGTCCTGTGGGGAAAACAAGGCTAAAGGGGACTTAACGGGAGTCTCAGGTAACCTGAAGTGGAGAAGATGGAAGCAAATTCCCCTCAGAGGTGTGCAGCAAAAAGTGGGAAAGAAAAGGGCACGTGTCAAAACAAGGAAAATTCCACGTTAATGTATAGAGAAAAATTTCCCTAATGTGGCTGCTTAAGCACCGGAGTAGGTTCCCAGAGGGACATTGTAACCTCCATTCCTGCGGACTTGGCTGCACAAGGTGCTGAGCAGAATGATCTAACTGTGCTCTTAGCTCTGCTGTGAGCCGCAGGCTGGACCAGACAGCATCCAAAACTCTCTTCCAACCTCAATTGAGTCTCTATTGATTTTCACAGATCTAGAATACAAAATGAAGTATGTTTTCTACAAAACAAGCATTACCTTTTATGTAATTTACCTGTCAGGGAAAACAAATTTGCCAGAGCTGCCGTCTGTTCTGGAGCATGGGTAAGGTCACATAAAGGCAATTGTTCAGGCAGCATTAGGGGAAAATTATAGTTCCTGCATATTATGCAAATTTAGACCTGACATTTGGATAGAGGACCTTGCTGTGGAGCATGGGCCAAATAGACTTTCCAGGAATTTCACAAATAAAACAAATGGGAATAAACTGGGGAAGTTTGCTATAGATGCTATACCTTCTATATGTGCTTCTGGCACGTATTTCCATAGGTAGGACTTTCAATTTCCCCAAGCGAAATCTTGCAGCAAGGGAAAATCATCCTGGAATTGAAGATGAGAATGAAACAGAAGCAGATTCAAACCTATCCGTTCTTGGGGAATATGGACTCAACATGTTTTGGAGAAGATAACTTCTCAGAACTATTTAGTTCAGCTTAGATTCTGTTAAAAGTTTTAAAATAGTATTTATTTAGGTGTATATAGTGCTTTCCATCTAAGGATTAAAATGAATTTTATACGACATTCTCAGTGAACAAGATCACAAAGTATAAGCAGAACCTGTCAGAACTACTCTATCAATTTATTTAGAAAAAATACTGTCAAAAGTCATCTAGTCCTATGCTGTGCGCCTGTTACTGCTTCAAGGGTGGGACACAGCAAAATTAGAAGTGTTGTAGCTGTGAGTACTAGAATCAGTAGTGGAAGAAAGTAGGAGTATGCTGGAAAAGGTATCATCTTGCAGTTGCCATGCTGATAGACTTCTGTGAGCATCACCACTAATTTCTCTGGCACAGGCCTCTCCTGTGGGCACTTGGGCATGATACACAGTTGTAGCCCCTCAAAGAACTGAGTTGAGGGATTATTCATATATAGTAAGGAGGAAATCAGATTGCCAGGTAGGAGACCTGAGTTCAGGTCCCAGGTCTGACTGTGTTGTGTTTAAAGACTCAGCCACGCCTGATAAAAGCAGAAGGCATTTGATTTTACTCAAGGCATTCAGTTCAACATCACAGTAGGCATTTGTTTCAGTGATGCAGTGCCCACGGATGGCAATGCGTGCTGTGTATTTCTTTTAAAGCGTATTTTAGTTGAAACATATCAGAGTTAAACACAGGATACCCTGGCAGACAAAACTAACTTGTGAGGGATACAAGTATTGTTAAGAATGGACACGTTGTTAGACTTACCAAAACTAACTTGTGAGGGATACAAGTATTGTTAAGAATGGACATGTTGTTAGACTTACCAGCTGTCAATATGGTTTTAGCCAGTACCGTACACCAATGCACATCCCTTTCAATGGAAACTCTTCTATTTTTTAACTGGTATTTTGTCTTAGCCTGGTATGTGTGCTCATGTGTCTGTGCATGTATAGAGGGTACATCTCACATTGGATTTTTTATATTTCTGTTTTAGACTATAAGATGACCGTGTAGGAATGATGTATTCCACTGTCAGGTATGTATAATTTTTAAAGATAGTTTGGTATCATGGCTCATGGTGTTTTCATGAGCTGTTTCGCACACAGTGTTAACATTAATTGTTCTTTTTGCCACCTAATAGACAAGTAATTTGATGAAAAGCAGCCTGGTTTAGTGATTGGCGGCCCTGCATATGGCGGAGGGGTTGAAACTAGGTGATCACTATGGTCCTTTTCAACCCAGGCCATTCTATGATTCTATGATTCTATGAATTTTGTCATTGTACTTAATGAACAAATAAAAGTATGTATGTATGCGTAGTATTTAAACTTGGCATTTCCAAACGAACTCATTTGCATTCTGGTGGAGGGAATGTGTGCACTGAAACTTTCAAGTGTATTCTTACACCTCATCTTTAGGAACTTAAGCCATCCCAGCTAAATTAGGAGGCCAGTCCTCTAGCATCCTCGATAGCAGTGGAAAGATACAGCAACCTGCAGAATTGGGGACCTGCTCTAGAAGTATTCAGTGGTGTCTGCGGTGCTTCTGTATTAATAATTTAGGATTAGAAATACATTTTTAAAGTGAATCTTTCCATCTTTTTCATTTATTGTGCTATCACAAAGTGCACCACAAAGCAGTCTCACAGAGAATGTAATGGAGTCCTTTTAGATGATGGCATGAAGCCAAAATGTGCACCTACATTAATGTTTCTTTTATTGAGTGCCTCATTTCCGAAAACAATATGGGAAAAGAAACACGTACTAGATGACAGGATCCACTTGCTAATTGCACGCCTCCTTTAATAAACTTCCATGATACACAGTATTTGATGCAGGAGCCCAGAATCATTACCCACTAGATGTCACCACTGACACAGAAAAAATTGTGAGAATATACTTTTCTGCCTCTTAAAAGTCAGGCTGGTTGTTCTCTCCACACCGTAATCAAAGTAGAACTCCAGTCCAAGAAATTCTAAGAAATTCCAAGAAGTTTGTTATGTTGTCTTGAAGCTGTGTGTCCTCTGACATTGTTTATTGACTGAAAAACACTGAAAATATTTTACAGGAAACCACACTTGGACTATTCTCTTGAGGTTTGGCTCCACGTGGTACTAGGCTTCTCCATTCCTTACCCTTATTTGATTTCCTCTGCTTCTCTTACATCCAGAGCCGTCAGAATTGCCTATTCAGTAAAACAAACTGATAAATCCTGCTAGGAACCTTGCTAATTGGAAGTTTAAAATAGACAGTATCCTGTTTTCCTCTTTTGTTAGTATCTATTATAGCTATCCCATCAGAGAAGCCCACTATGACACCTTCCCCTGTCTTCATTATTAACGCAGTTACGCAAAGATTATGGATAAAAGTGGAGGAAGATGATAAAAAATACTCAGGCAGCTTTATTTGCCTAGGTGTAGCTGTTCTGTGTTTGAATTTTCTTTAATTGTACCAGAGGTATTCTTTATTATAATCACCATAATTTTTAGACCAATTTTTCTGGGATTTTGTTTCGGTCACTGTTTCATGTATTAATACATTCTAAAGTCATAAAAAGCAGTTGTCATGATCAAGACGACAGACTTCTTGGTAACTCTAAGCAGCCCTTGGGTGAGCATGTTCCAGCAGTGTACGCTAAGAACTGCAGCTGACTTAGGGTGCTGCTTTTTTATTTTCTCAGGGATCCCCTAAATTACCATCCCTTTTGCCTAGAATTGCTGTTGCATATCACAACAGAAAAAAAGATCATCATGGCTGTGAATCTGAGCAGTGGTTTGTGAGAGGCCATGGGATTACAGCATACGCTTCAAAAGATGCTGCTTTGCAGTCCAAAAGAAGCCGTATTTTACTACGGGTGCACATACTGCTCCTGCAGTGAAAAAGCAGTCTGAATTCTGGCATGAATGTTGCTGCTTCTATATTCTGTCTCTGTATTTTGCCCTTTTTTCTCCTAGATTTGAGTTCCCTAATTGCAGTTTTTCCTGCATGCTACTTGACACCAAAGTCAACTAATTTCTGAACCTTGTATGACACACTGGAATAAACTGAATTTAATCTATTTCTTTAACACATTTTTTTCCAGTTTATTAACATGCAGAGATATTAGGGCTTCATTTAATTTTGAATACTTTAAAGACAACTAAGTTTCTCTCCCTTAGTTCCACAGCAGAACAGGAATTAACACTTTACTGGTGTGCCACAAACAAAGCAGTACGTGGTCGTGAGATATTTGGCTAATTGAGGGCAGGTCTGCCTCAGTTCTCCTTCCCACTCCCCGCTCTGTGTACTCTTCTTTTATTTTGGTGTAGTTGAAGTTGTAAGCTTCCTGATACGTTAGCTCATGCAACACATGCTGCTCTGTACTTTTTGCTGAAGCACTACGTTTTCTTCCTTTGGGAGCAAATCTATACGCACTTGGAAGGAGGGGGTTTGTTCCTGTTGGGGAACAGGGTGTGTCTGGTTTTGAGAATCAGAACTTAGCAACAGTGAAATCAACGGCCGAGCAAGTGTATGCTCAAAGTCAGTAGAGTGAACCTCAGCTGCAAACTCCTCTGACAGGGCTACCTCCCTGCTTTTCTGGGTGAAGCTGTTTTTACAGATGCCTGTCGTTCCAGTTGTGGATGAGGCCCTGAGCAACATGATGCAATGGCAAAGCCAGCCCAGCTTTGAGCTGTAGCTTGTACTTAGATGTCTTCCTGAGATCCCTTCCAACCTCTAAAGTATTCTATCATCGTGTGTTTCTCCTGAAATATTTTACAGCATTTATGGCATGATTTAGAAAATGCAATCAAATATACAGGATGGAAAAAGTAAACATACTTCATGTAATTTATTTTCTGTTTTGCAAGCTTGAGTTGTTGCTCATGAATTTGCCTCATTATAGTAGGAAGAGTTTGCTTACTACAAGATAAAAATATGTGGATTAGTACTGCCACTGCACACTTAGGTTATTTGCCAACTTGTAGGAAGAAGAAAATATGTGTAGTCTATAATCAACTATCCTCTAAGTCTAGAAAGAACAGCACACCCTTCTTTAATAGATAGTGATGGCATGCTGAGTATGGAAAGTCTCAACAAAATTTCTAGGACATAAAATGCTTATTTTTTTCAGCAAAGTTAACATGCACAGGTAAAAATGAAGCAAGCATGATATCACAGAGATACGGTAGGTTACAATAGACTTAACATTTAAAAAAAGTTTATTATTTGAGGGAAGCTATAAATAAATAGGGTAGATTTTCTTAAACAATTGAAACTTCTTTCTTTGGCTATGCAAAGTACCTCCTCTTGCAGGTCTCCCTTCACAAGCGGTGTTCCCGTGTTTAATGGAGTAAGTTGAAAGAGAAAAGTGAATTTGGCCAGTTACAGAAACCTTCTTCTATTTCTTCCTTTTCTGTAGCTGAATAATTTATAATCACTGAAGATCTCTATTTGTCTCTCCAGTTTTTTTTCTACATGGTGAAAGAGGTAATCTCAAATTGTAAAATGTGTACAGCAATGTAGCAGTTCTGAGATTGCCTCTGAGTTGTGCAGATTCCTGATCTGAATTCGTTCTTCAAATGTGTTAAAGCTGTTAAATGACGTTTCCCGCTTTTACTAACGCTTGTATAAATTACAGTTTTCCAAAGTCTTCTACTGTTATCCACTGTGTTTGTCTTTGAAAGTGGAACATTTTGTCTGTTTGAACTCTTGAGTTGCTTTTTAACTCAAAGAAACCAGACCGCTGTCAGTGAATGTGAAGGATCTTTTTGAATGTCTTCTTGAAATTCTGGTTACAAAGTGGATACAAGAATGGATTTAGGGTGGAGTTCACATAGCCAAGCCATATAGTGAACATGTGTAATTTTGAAAATCTTTCATGGCCATGGAAAGCTATTACCATAAATAACACAAAATAGGGAATCCAGCACAGCATGAAGGCTGCCATGATGACCCCTAGCTGCTTGGCAGCTTTGCTCTCCCTGTGTCCGTGAGGTCCCTGAATGCAGCTACTGGAACGGGCATGCAGGCTCTGACAGGTTTTCCTCAGGTAAGTCAGTCCTCCAAAATCCCTGTCCACAGTCTTTTCTTGAGGAATGCGGACTCCTTCAGGGTTAGGACTGGAGTGCTCCGTACAGGGTACCTCCCCTGCAAAACTATCCTTGGCTGACCCGTCACTTAAGTCACTGTCTTGGGAGCAAGGCTCCTCTTCATTTTCCTCATCTTTTGTTACACACATGTGCTGCTTTCCTGCTGCGGCCAGGCCTGGCTCAGACTGGGCAGTGGTGAGAGGAAAACAGCTCAGTTTGAGCACTTTCCTGTTACTCTTGCTAACGAATGCCTTTGAAGACTTGTCAGGATTACTGACAGGAAGCTCTGCCTCCTTATTTTTGGGCTGAGAGGAGCTTTGCTTGTCTTTGGGAGGGGTGTTCTCATCTAAGATTTGCTTTTGGAGGCAAATATTTTGCTGATCCTTTGTCTTGCTATGATGTACGGGGTTTTTTTCTGAGAAAGACCATTGTGATCTGTCGAGGAGCTCTCGGTGCTGACAGTGTTTTCGAACAGCTCTGAATATTTTATAGTAGAACCATAACATAATGATGGAGGGTAGGTAGAAGTTGACAATGGCTGTGAACACTTTAAACCAGGTGACTTCAGAGAATTCAGTTTCACACTGGTTTTCCTTTACTGTCCTTTCCCCATTATTAGCAAAGACGTGCCATCCCAGGATTGGAATGACCCACGTGAAAGAGAGCAACCAAACTCCCAAAATCACTAGCGATGCTCTCATTTTTGTTCTGTACTTGAGATATTTCAGTGGTTGCTGAACGGAACGATAGCGGTCAATGCACAACACGAAGAGGTTGAAAATGGATGCAGTGCTGGCCACGTAATCCATCGACAGCCAGAACAAACAGGCTGGTAAGCCCAGAGTCCACACAGGACTTAGGAGATAAACAATATTCAGGGGCATAACAGCTGCGCCAACTATAAGATCTGCAACAGAGAGGCTGACAATGTATAAATTGCCAACTGTTCGCAGCTTCTTCTCAGTTTTCACAGCGCATAGTACTAATATATTCATGACAATGGTGGTCAGTGAAATGCTTCCCAGGAACAGACCTAGAAGAGCTGAGTGAGGGTTAGTCGAGGTCTCTGTTGTGTTTCTTGACATTTTTGCACAATAACACAGAATTAAAATCAGAGAAGATGTCCAGACCTTCAAAATTCAGTCTTGGTTTATGCTCCTGGATGAAAACGTGTTGGATCGCTTTGTGATTTTTTATTTCCAGAACTATAGAAAAGAAAAGGAATGTGCTCAATCACTGTAGTATTAAAATAAAATAATAAAACTAATCTGTGCTTCAGCTTAGCATTTAGTACTTCCCTAAATAATTAATTTTTTACATTTTACACATTGGTAATTTAAGATGTGTTCTATGAAAAGTACTGGAGCAAGCTCTATGAACCAATCCAAAATGGTTTGCAGAAGGTGTTTCATGGGGCTTCATGTAATTCTGAGCCCAGAACGTGGAGAAGAGATCTCAGTCCTCACTGTTTGGATTTCTTGTATCTCATTAAACAGCTGATCATGAGCCATAACATACACTACATATTGGCAAACCCATTTAAGGTGTGTTAATAAAAAGCAAAATAACACTGTTTGTACTAAATAGTTTTAAACAAACCAGTGATTATTTCCAAATTACATCTAATAGTTTGAGAATACAGCAGTTGGATTTAATTATCCACCAGTAACCGCATATCATATGATGTCAAGTGACAAGGTATTCCAAACAATAAAAAGACTCCAGTCAGCCTGCACACCTTTAGCTGATACACAGAGTTGCAAAGAACTCCTCAGGTTGTAGCCGGTGCCTGTGCTTTTACCGGTAGGCAGTCTCTCAAATTACAGGTAATGAGTGATCTCTTCCTACCCAATGTAGGGTTATGCAGATTTCAGACATTTAAAGATGGCAGCCCTATTGTGTTTCAAATACAAACTAATACAAGGTCAGGGAAAATAATGTGATTTTTCAGAATTAATAAGGATCTTGCAGCCTCTCAAGTGTATATAAATATAGGGTCTTTCAGACTGAAGCTTACTAGTCATTCAGATGCCTAAGAAACATGGGCAAGAACTGTTCTCCAATGACTTCGAGCTGCCACGTCACTCCTGCATGCTTGCTGTTGCTGTTTGCTGCATTAAAGTGGAAAGTAAATTGACGTAAGAGGAGTTGAGACTGATCACATAGCAAACCTTTCCTTTACGCCTAAGAAATTATTTTTTTTAATTACTCTTTCCGTATTTGCTTAGAGCTCTGGCATGAGCCATGTGTAGGGCCTTCAGAATAAAAATTCTTTAAAATCTTCTGTATCTCTGTGATTAGAGTGCCTAGGAACTCCAGGACATGCACTGCAGTTAAAAAACCAAAAGGACAGGTTTTTAACTGCAGTGCATGTACTGCAGTCAGGCTGGATTTCTGGTCACATTCATTTCTACGCACTATTTTGCAGGTGTTATCAAAGAGTGGCAGCTTTCATTTGTTCACACACAGTGTGTAGCTTTATTGGGACTTAATCTGCGTCGGGAGCCAGCTACAGATGCATGCTTCACTTGCGAATGTAGAGGTTATATATCATGATCATAGGCTTTAATTATAAAATGTGTTATTTCTTCCATTTTCTAACACAAGCATAGTGACTCAAATATGAAAAAGGAAGGAAGGAAATACAGAGGTAAGCAAATCACCTTTTCAGAGTTGAGTAGGTGTGCTATTCCGTTATCTAGAAATTCTCCATGCCGCTGGTATCTTCTGCTTCCCAACTGCTAACTTGATGAGTTGATCTAAAGTCCAAAAATTTATTAATAATATTTTAAGTCTTGGAGCATACGATCAGCTGACCAATTCTATCTCCAGAATATGTAAGAAAAATGTATGTGAGGATGATACATATTTTCTGCCATTTTTTTCTTATAGCGCTTGTCTGTGTTTCTCTTCTGGTAAATCTCTTGGAGCAATGAGGAAGGAAACTGAGACTGCAGACATATAAGCTCAAAGTATTTACACAACTAACACTGAGAGATATGGGTGGGATTTCTCGTCCTCACTATTCTGTACATGGTCAAAACAGTGCAGTAGATTATTCAGTATTTCATATTGAAATTCAATAATTCCAGATTTCATGCTAACCGTATCTCTTTCTTATTCCAGTAATCAGGGTTGAAGCTAAAATGCTTGTGTGCTTTCTTACAAGAGGTCACATTCCTTCTTCCTTAAGCTTGACTTGCAAGTGCCTGGCATTATGAAAGATGTGCACTTGGCAGCAGTAGCATCCATAGGCAGAGGAAATACGTACACTGTGGCGTGTGAGCCCAAGAGCTGAGTTCTGTAATTCTGTATTCTGTGCAGCCTTCGGGTTCTGTCGTGTATAGCTCCTCACTGACAGCTAGTCACAGATGTCAGAAGATAGAGAGCCCTCAAGGGTCTCCTGCTTGAGAACGAGAACAGAAATTACTCCACGGATGTTAAACCAGCATGTCTGGTGACGGGAAGTGGTTATATCCCAGTCTGTCCTTCTTTCCACAGTAAGGTTCCACAGAGGTTCCACTGTAACCTCTCTGCTGGAGTTAAGTGTATGGGGCACAGTCAGGTCCAGAAGTTGATGGCAATTGCTTCAGGGACCTCGTAAAGAAATTACTCATCTTCACCCCCACATATTTTCATTTAATTTTATGGCAAAATAAAGGGAGAGAAAGCAGCTTTAAGTGACTCCTCAATAGAAAGAATAACAGCAAAAAAAAGGCACCTGATTAGACAGCTCTCCTTGGTTATTTATGAACTATGTATGGAATAAAGCAGAGCAGATACAGTAAACGGTGTTGACTGCTTCCCAGACTTTTTCTTAGCACGGCTTTTTAGAGTTAGGGAGCAGCCTGCAGAACTTGGTCTGGATTTAGGAGTACTTCAGCACCAAAGAAGACATGAAGGTCTAGTTTTTCAACTCATGCTCCACTTTTATTAAAATGTCTTCTAGTAAATGACAAAGCTTGATTACTTTTCTCTTTTGGAAGAGCTCATGCAGGCTATAAAAATCCAAGAATGATGTCAGGAGATGCAAAACATTTGAGAATGCCAAGAACAAGAAAAATTCAGGGTAATGCAATTTGCTCTTTTAAAAATACACATGCTAACAGGTACTCCATATTTATAATAATTCTGTCTTATAATGTATAATTTTCATGACAATGTCATCTGAGCAGTTCATAGTCCCTGGTGGATTTTATCTTGTCTGCTTCAGAGGGAGCTGGCCATGTACTATTAAATTTTAAAGTGAAACTGAGGAACAGGTCAAAGCGATCTGCTAAATATCACACAGTAATTTTGGATCTGAAACCAGCCAAGGCTCCCTTGCTCTCCAAATAGTGTCCTGACTACTGTTTTTTTCTGTCTAGACTTTGGGTCTGTATTCATTCAGACACCCTAGACAAGCCATGTTGATTTAGAAATTAAATATTTTTTTAAAAAAAACTTTAATGTCATTCAAGCAACTTAGTCTGGCTTTGACCATCTTTTATTACCACAAGTCCACTTACATGACAGACTCTAATATGGCTGGAGTGGGACTGTACTTAGTTACAAACGTCTACAGTACGAATCACTGCAACAGGCTTGCAAGAGCCATTTGCCCTCGTCTAGAGAGCATAGATCTCAAAGCTGGATTAGGATGTTGAAGCTTTACAGCAGCATTTTCCCGGGTGAACAGTTTGTGCTTTTCACACATGATCTTTCACAACCCTGACTTTGTTTTTTTCACAACCCTGACTTTTCTCCCCCCCAGAGACAGTACTGTAAGGCTCTGGGTAATTTATGTTTTGGAGTGTGTTGATGAGAAAAGAAGCTGCTCTTAAGAGCGTCTCCCTACCTTCAGCGTGGGCGTTGTATACCCAGCAAATACCTCCTACCTACCTAGTTTTATCTGAAGCCAACTGGTACCTCTGAATCCATTAAAAACATGTACCAAGGGGTTGAGTTGGCCACAAAATGCTTAGAATAGAGCAGAAATGCAATGTTGTCGTTGTATGATCTAGTCCTTGCAGCTGTCTCTGCATTCCCTAGCACGCGACACCACGTGCTGCTGCAGTTTCTGCCAGAGACCTTCCAGATCCTGCAGAATCCTCCCGAAAAATAAGTGATGACAGTCACTTAGCAGCGTATCAGACATACTGAAATTCCACACTCCTGTGTACAGGAGTGGTGGCTTCATTGAATCTTCTAAGGGCTTGAAGAACTCCTCCAACACAGGAGTCTGTGCATCTTGCACCCATCGGTGTCTGTGCTTCTTCGCTAAGGAGTGAGGTGCAGAGGGCCCGCGTCTCCCTCTTCTGCACAGGCCAACAGCACAGCACAAGAGAAAACAGTAAGCTGCGCCTAAGAAGCAAAGGTGACTGCACGCAAAATAGCATGCAGAGAAGTTGGATTTAGTTGCAGAAATGTTACATTATTGGTAAGTGCCCTCTAATACCATGCTGCATTTGGAGCTTCGGCCCTTGTATCACAGTCTTGCCCGCTAAGCTTACACTGACCTGCTACATGATTGGCACTCTGTGCTAGAATTAGCACCTTCTGCCACACAGCCTCGTCCACTGGGCAAAATAATAAGCCTTGTTCTATATTGTGAAATTCACCTCTTCTGTGCTTTAGGGAAGATTGTAATCTACAACATTTATTTCTTAAAATTCCTACTATCATCACTAGTAGTGATGGTGCCCAATATCATCAGCAGTTAGGCGTCATGCGAGCACTGTGATGTGCAGCAGCAGCTTCTAGCTCTTCATGGAGGCACACACCCTTTTGTAGTGGCTGTAGACTGTTTGGGGTATACCTACCCCTGCTCAGGAGCCACTGGTGTAATTCCGTATCTGTAACTCCGTTTGCAGTAGAGGAACTGTATACTACTGAATGAATGTGGTTTAATAGTTGGACAGTTTAACTCTCATCACACTGAGCCAAAGCTCATTAATACAGATGCTAAAGAAAACAATCAGCCTAAGATCTGCGATAGCCCTTAGGATAGCCTAAACCCTGACCTCACCATGAAATGCCTTCTTTAATTTTTACTGTCTGTGAAGAGCTTTTTCTACAAGCAAAATCAGCAATTGTGATTTGTTTGTTATTGTATCACAGTGATAATTCTTCCACGGAACAAGAATCTGCTGGGAGATGTGAAGTGGATGCCTTACTGACTCATTAGTGCAGCTGCATTTGGTAGCAGATAATTTTCAGTGGTTCCTGATGTAAATGCTGTCTTGGGGGAAAATGAGGCCAGAACTAATGTAGCAGGTGGACACTATTGCAGATGTTCTGAAATCTACTTTACATGCGAGACTGCAGAGAGAAAATTGCTGTCTGAGTTGTGGGATGGGTGGTCTGCATGCTGATTGCAGGAGCTGGATGCCCTGGGAAAGGGCACATCCTCCAGCGTGCCAGGGGGGACCGGCACAGGCACCCCTCCTGGGGAGGTTAAAGGCAAGCAGGCTGTTTCTGAAGCCTTCTCCCCACTTCCAAAGAGAGTGGATGGTCCAATGCTGTAATTACTGCACTTCTTTCTCCCTCCTGGGTCAGTCCCTTGTCTAAGCAATACAGCCAACAGGCCGTACAGGTTCAGAGCAAGAGCAAAGCAAGACAGAAGGAGTAATGTTGTTACATCCGTACTCCTAAGACATATTTACTCAATGATCTCTAGGAATGCACATGGCAACTCATTTTAAACTACTTCAGCTGAAGGCTCCTTGAATGAATTTATCCATTTGTTCTGAATGTGCAGCATACTGCGGATGGTCCTCCCACGCTTAGAGCAGTGAGTGGGGGCCACCTGAAGCAGTGTTGCAAAGGGGCTGGAGCAAGGTCGGCCCTTCTGCCCCGCTGCCCAGGAGCTGTATTGCTTGCCCATGGTCTGGTCTGTGACACCGAATTTATACCCACTCCTCTAACTTGGATATCGATGTTCTAGGATAGCAAGCAGACCTTACGAACAACAACGAGACAGAATGCAGAGCCTAGTGTGAAGGGAACTTGAAGTTTTTAAGTAACTTTGTGAAGCCTTTCAAGGAGAGAAAAAAAGTATAACTGTATGATATACTGAATTTGTAACTGGCTTATGTAAGGATATTTTCTTTTCAGTATAGTGATTCTGCTGTGCTACTGCTATTGTTTATTTGTATATCTGGTATTAGGGTACAGGCTGCCAGGACTGCAGATAAATACTTCTGCTTTTATTTAATTGAGGAAATATTGTATCTGGTTTCCTTAAGTGAAGCATAATTCAAAGAGCAAGAAAATGTTTGGGCAGCCTGAAAGATTGGAAAATATTAGTGAAAGTTCAGCTTGGGGCTTGTAGATGATGCTTGGCTTGATTATACTTGATATTTTCAGGTTTTAGCTTTTGTGGAATCACGGCAGTTGCTTCTACATCCCCACACATCAATGAAACTGGCAGGCTACATGCTGCTGTCAGTGCTGGTTTTCCTAATTTCTGATCTTTCTGCTTTTATTTGGCTGGGGGTCCTGGCTTTAGTAGGAATGAAATTATCTACAGTTTTAGCTATCTGCCAGAAAAAAGTTTAGACCTCCGCAGCCTTCTGAAACAAAGTTTTAGCATGAATAGCACAGGTCATTATATGCAGTCATGCTGTCCTTCCTGTTCGTGTACGTGTACCCCGAGTCCTTAGCTTTCTATACAAGCACTGAACTTTGTGAGGAAATTCAGCTCTTGAACCTGCGTCACCATGGCACTGTCTGAGCTCAGATCTCGATTAAGATGCTGCACTGTGTCTGCTAGTGAAAGACTTGTCTCTTTCAGAAATAACCGTCTCCTCCGCAGTGCTGACCTTCCTCCCACCTCCGCCTTACTGGTGCACTGTTCTCTCCACTGGATTAAGGATCCTTTACTGGATCCTACCTGTAACCTCTCTCGCTTTGCAGTCTGATATCCCCAGGCAACTGCTAAGTGTTTATGTTGCTGCTGGATTCCTGGTGGGGCAGGGAAGGAAAACTCAGCTTTTCATTTTGTGCAGTGACAACAAACATGCTCATTTTACCACTGACAGACTTCTCAGGGGTCATTTGCAAGTACTGTTATATCATTAATATTAAACCTTGCCATTAATAAAAACAAACAAACAAAAAAAACCAAACAAGAAACACAGCCAAAACAACTGTGTAGACAGTCCTGTTTGGGATACTATAGTAGTATACGCTGATCTCATCCTCTTTCCACTCTGAAATAGCACGCTGTGCTGCTCATACGTGGCAGGAATTCATTTGGTCCCAGAGTTAACTAGTGTACTTCTCAGCACAGCAGGGCGGTCAGCCACTTTCCCACTTCATTGAGAAGTCACATTATATGCTCCTATGATGCAGATTGCTGCAGGGAACTAGGCAAACTATCATAACCTGTCAAAAGCAAATTATTTCCGTAAAATACAGAAGCTTATCATTTCATGGTACAAACGCCTGTCCCTGCTCACTGCAGGGGGGTTGGACTAGGTGACCATGGTCCCTTCCAACCCAAACTGTTCCATGGTTCTGAAATGCAGCTTCACTCTCAAGAAATTGCAAGTTTGAGATGTTTATTACTTCAGTTGTGCCTATGCAGGGATACAGATTTGAAGCCATTTGGCATGGAAAGCATGATCTGCTACTTGCTTATGAGTTGTCTATAATGGATAAACAGCTTGTGAAACAAGTATTCTGAAACAAACCTGATCCAGCCCAGTTAGTTAACTAAAGTGGACACTGACTCTGCGTCCTTCCATCTGATTTCATGTTTCTTTTCTTGAGCACTGCCAAACACGAGAGGCTGGTTTCAAAACTTAGACTAGCACCATAAGGGTCAGTTCTGGAGTGAAGACTGATGATAGAAATGTTCCTGTGGAGGTTCTTGCTGCCATTAGCATAACCGGAGCGCCATCAAAGCTCTTTTCCTTGGGACAGGGGAGTCTGTCCTGGGGAAAACTTCATCCTGGTTTTGGTATTTGCTAGGTGTTCCTGTGTCTCTGTGTTCTGCATTTTTTTCTTTATTTGCTCAGAAAAGACAGTCACCTTTACTGTGTAAGGTACCCCAGAAGTGCAGCATCTGAGATGCTTTCCTGTGTAGAGGAATCCTCGTGTGAACAGAAAGCACTGGCAATGGTGGCATTTAGTTGTATGAGCATACCTGTCCTAGGTAACTTGCACGGATGAGCACACAGTTTGATGCTAAGCAATACTTTATTCTACATATGAAAAGGCCATGCCAAGACAGGAAGCTAAACACCAAAACTGAATCCAGTCCTGTGAAGTTTGATGTGGTACAGAGCGGTTAGGGGCTGAAACACTCTGCTGAAACATCTATAACTAGCCATAGGCTAATGAGTAGTAGAAGAGTTTTCTAAGTCTGTGTCTTAACTCCAAATTATCAGGAGATAGATATACCCTTTTTTTTGCTGGCTGGCATTTTTGAACAACTCTTTTTAACACTGCGCCTGTATTTCATGAGCATTAAAACCAAGAGAGCTAGCAGAAGATGGGCATGTTCCAAAGAATTTTCTGGCCTTCAAAATGTACACTCAGACTTCTATTAAACTCTTCTTCCACAGGCTCAGCTTTCTCATTTAAGTCGTACTAAATGTCAGTTTTTCCATGACAAAAAAAACAGTCTTGCTCCTGTGGTACTATTTCCCATATATGGATTATTTTTGATGGCAAAACCCCATCATGCCTAGAATCCTCAAGCTTCCAGATATGGTATCAATTTTCCCTGCTAGCCTAGTCTGTGATCAATTCAGTAGTCAGTAACTAGTGCAGTGCTAGAGAAGTCTTATCTCCTCTATTCCATTACCCGTCTGTAAAAAGAGACTTTTGCTACAGGTTTTAGAACTATTAAGTAACTGTTGCAATAGATGAAAACTCCTCTGTGCTTTCATGTAGTGAACAAAAGCACTAGCTGTAAAATCTCTTATAAATTAGGGGAATTTTCGAGTGCTGTGCCTTTAAAGCTGAGGAGCCCCAGTGATACCTTTTCACGGGGAATCTGTTCTGTTGTTGGAATCCATTAATCCAACTCACTGAAAGAGGACATCTTGCATCCAGGGATAGCAAAAAATATTCAGAGTTTTTTGGATTCTACCTTGTGTTACTACTTACTCCACCCCTTGACAAACTGTACAACTAGCTGGTCTTAATCTTTCTGCATCATAAATGCAGTTAACTTTTAAAAATTTAACCAGTCATTCAAATATCGAGATCTGTCTGTTTCTTTCCAAGTGACTCACTGAGTCACTACGGGAGAATCACTAGCCAAAAAATGTATGTAAACAAGAGCTGTTAGTCCTTTGGATGTTGAGGTTGCATACCCCAGCGCTACGTCTGCTATTTGCTGTACAGTTTAATGGTTTACAGTAGAAAAAAATGGGTCTGGATAAAGGAAGCTTCATTGTCTGATGGAGAATAAGTTCACCGCTTGTGAAGCCCGATGAACCCATCTAGGAATGACTTCTCTCCATTCGGAGGAAATGCTAGATCGGGAGTAAACTTACTGTTTGACAACAAAAGTCATTTAGAGTCGACAAAGATGGATTTCTCAAGTTCAGGTTTGCATCCTTCAAGATGTTCTCTCTTTTCTCTAGTTCTTGGTCTAGATATTGAAGAATCCAGTGTTGCTATTCTTCAAAAGAAGGAAAAAATCCTAGAACTCCCCTTGCCTCAGCATTAGTGTCTGCTCAGGATAAGCATGGACTAGTTCATCATCATAATAATATTGCAATTCATAATAGAAAATGTCTGCCTAATACTTTATTAGGATCTATTTTAAAAAAAAGACCACAGAGTAGTGTTTTTAACATTTTATAAAACAAATTGAACCCTTTTAAGGGTCAAAGCAAATCAGATGAATATAGTGAATCTTCCTTCCTCCCACCCCCCAAAAGCTACTGAAGTGCTGATCAACACACAATTTCTTTGGGGATTTACCAAAATGAACTTGAATTTCAAACCAAGTGAACATTTAGGTGCTTTTAAGCTGTAAGAAAGACTTCATCACAAAAATGCACAAGTTTAGAAGTCCTAGTGGGAATGAGGACTTACTGTCTCCTTGTGCTCTTAAAAGTAAACCTCAGCACTGAGAGGCTTTTTCAGCTCACTTAGACATGTTAATGTACAAAACAATATTTTTTGTCTCTAATTTGGCATATATATTGAGTTATCAGTCTCTTTAAACATCTGTTAATCTTATTGTAGTAACATGATGAGTTCCTTCATATTTTAGCAATAACCCAATATATGTAGAAGGGAAGACTTTGGACATATATCTATATATATTGTGTATATACACCTGTATATATACACATACACATTATATGTCCAGGTGTATATACATACACACAGCTCTGACTCAAACAACCTCCTACCTTTCTCCAGGCAGTTTCAGTGATGCTTGTTGAGTTAAACAGATGAACTGGTGGAACACAAGGTGTCTTAACAGCTAGAGAGCCCGGTGCCTTCAAGGAAACCATTTAGAATTCCTGCTCAGTGCCTGCAGAGGAAAGGCTGGGGAAGCTATTCAAGAATTGCCCCTGGTGTAGGTTTAGAGCAGGTTATGTCCCTGCTGTACCCCCCACTCCCGTTGTCCCCCCTCAGGATGTGGTAACTTCTGTGTGTTTGAGAAATGTCACGAGATCTGCAAGGAAAAGAATGCATCTAGGGATTTCCCCCCCTGCAAAAGTACAGTTGTGCTCAGAAAGGGATGAGGGTTAACATTCAGGCAAATCTTCCTCTTTCTTCAGCCAAGTCAACAAGGAAACAACCCCTCCCTCCCCTTCCCAGCCATGTGCTCTGTCACGGATACTCACCCTTTGTCAAAAGAACGATGTTTTTAAAAAGGGCATCAATCTTTTGTGGGTAGACAGAAACTCACCCCAGCCTCCTTCACTCAAGCCCTCAGTGTGACCATCAGCGGAGAATGTGGACTGTGTCCGTGTCCCCTCCTCTTCCCCCCTCACAACACCCCTCCGCTCTGTCCCCGCTGCACGTGGGGGCTCGGGCCCCTCACCACGCCTGGGGACAGCGGCGGCCGCCGGGCGCCTTTGGTCACTCGTGGGTCACAACCAGCACAAGCGTCGTCTGAGGAAGACAGCTGGCTGAGCTCCTTATATTGTATTGCTGCACGTTTTTATTTCTTCCTTGAGAAAAAAATCATCAGCTCTGTGCGACGGGGATGTGTGCCGCCCAGCGCTGGCTGATCGCGTGTGTG
>NW_010147296.1:0-1374 GCF_000699245.1 Pterocles gutturalis | reverse complement strand
GTCCTCGCTCCCCACAGGCGTCAGCAGCACCAGCCCCTCAGGACAGGTATTTCGGGACAGTGCCCACCCCAAGGCTCACCCCGGCACCCAGCATCAGCTCTGGCTGCACCCAGCCAAGGTTTGAGGCTTTGGGAGAGAAACAAGTGATTCTGCTGCAGAGGGAGAACCCAAAGGCTTCTCCCCGTCGCGGTCAGCAGGACGGGCGTTGCTGCCAGCGCTCAGGGTCCGTGGCCAGACCTGCCTTTGGAAAACAGCTCATGTGTGTGGTGCAGGGTTCATAAATGAGCAGCTTGCCCGGCCAGGATCATAGCACAGCAGGACGGTTGCAAAGCCTTTGCCCGCTTCTGAGGCCAGGTTGTGTTTGCAAGGCTGCAGACACCACAGGGTGTGCTATTCTTTTGTCTTTCCTTGCCAGGCAGGGCCTCTGAAGGGAGGTCAGAGCAATTACAGGGTTGGACAAACATCGGTGATCTCTCTCATGCTGGCTCACAGCCTCGCCTCTGTGCAGGGCAGGGCGTTGGGCCAGGCCTGTGCATACACAGCCACCATGACGAGGCACAAGCCGGGTTGTAACGCCGTGTCCTGCTCCTCCTTTCCCTAGGGCCCATCCAGGCGCAAGGCAAAGCCAGGACCTGCTGCCAGCTGCCAGCCCAGCCTCATCACAGCCCCTGGTAATGAGGAAACATGCTCTGGGATGGATCTGTCACTGTCACACAGAGCAGGGCAGTTACTGTCTGCCCTTGGGAGGTAGGAGTGACCGTGGCCACACCGAAGAGTGGCTCTGTGTGGGGCAGGCTGGCCTCCAAGCACAGACAGTGGCAGTGAAAGCAGCAGGGATGCAGACAGAGAAACGGGCTTTTGGTTTTCTTAAAACAATTTATTATTTCAATTTTATATAAAAACCATACAATCAGTTAACACTAGACCATTGCCGGCTTCTCAGCCCGCATCAGACCCTTTTCCCATGATAAAAAAATACAAACCACGACAACAGCTAAACACAGAGTTCAAAATTTCAGTAAAGTCATTTGATTTCCAAAAGCGCCTTTCATTGCCTGCACAATCATTACACCTGGCATGACACAGAAGGGAATCATATGATAATCTGGGATACAGAAAAATAGAAATCTGCCTCATCAAATATAATTATTTCATGTATAGCACGTGACGGCACATCTTTGGTCTGCGTTTATCCATCCCCTCACCCCACTCCGGCAGTGGTGCCGGGGCCACCCTGCTTCACCGGCGCCAGGTTTGCGAGCCGAGCACAGCAGCAGGAGGGTGGCTGTGTTGGGGCTGGGAGCACGAGGTATTTCGGAGAGCGCCAGAGAAACCCCTTTTCCCTCCGTGGCAAAGGGAGGGAGGTGCCGAGCC
>NW_010147295.1:393-1842 GCF_000699245.1 Pterocles gutturalis | reverse complement strand
CCACCACCCCCACACCCCCCCGCCTCGGTGGCCGTCCCCGTTTTGGGGGTGACAGGCTTGGTTTGGGGGTGGCCGTCCCTTCTCAGGGGGGGCTTGGCCCTTTGGGGGTGACAGTGACCTTTGGGGGGTGACTCTCCCCAGCTGGAGGGGGGCTCCCCCCTTTTGGGGACAGTTATCCCCATTTTGGGGACAGTTATCCCCGCTTTGGGGACAGTTATTCCCATTTTGATGTCCGTTACCCCTATTTTGGGGACAATTATCCCTATTTTGGGGATGATTAAACCCATTTTGGGGACACTTACCCCTGTTTTGGGGACAGCAGCTCCTTTCTGGGGCCATCCCTGCCCATTTTGGGGTGGGGTCTGTCACCCTGCCCTCCCGGGACCCCCCCGATGTCCCCTGTCCCAGGAGGTGGTGGTGCAGAAGGGCTGGCGCCTTCCCGAGTTTGGGGGCAGTTACCCCTGTTTTGGGGACAATTATTCCTGTTTGGGGGACCTTTATCCCCATTTGGGGACAGTTATGCCTATTTTGGGGACAGTTACCCCTGTTTTGGAGGCAACCCTATTTTGGGGACAGTTATCCCCATTTGGGGACAGTTATCCCTCTTTTGGGAACAATTATTCCCATGTTGGGGACAGTTATCCCTGTTTTGCGGCCAATTATCCCTATTTTGGGGACGATTATCCCCATTTTGGGGACGGTTAGCCTCATTTTGGGAACAGTTACCCCTATTTTGGGGACAACTAACCCCATTTGGGGATAGTTATCCCCACTTTGGGGACAGTTATCCCTGGTTTGGGGCCATTCATCCCTGGTTTGGGGACAATTATCCCAATTTTGGGGAAGGTTATCCCCATTTTGGGTACGATTATTCCCATTTATACCCCTGTTTTGGGGCCAGTTATTCCCATTTTGGGGCTGGCAGCTCCTTCCTGGTGGCTAGCTCTCCCCATTTTGGGGTGGGGTCTGTCCCCCTGCCCTCCCAGGACCCCCCCGATTTGTCCCCCGTCCCAGGAGCTGGTGGTGCAGAAGGGCTGGCGCCTGCCCGAGTACACGGTGACGCAGGAGTCGGGGCCGGCGCACCGCAAGGAGTTCACCATGACGTGCCGCGTGGAGCGCTTCGTGGAGATCGGTACGGGGCCGGGACCCCCTCCGGGGCGTGGGGAGGGGACAGGACGAGGTGGCAGGCTCACAGCAGTGTCCCTTGTCCCCTCTGGGCAGGCAGCCAGAAGGGCTGGCGCCTGCCCGAGTACACGGTGACGCAGGAGTCGGGGCCGGCGCACCGCAAGGAGTTCACCATGACGTGCCGCGTGGAGCGCTTCGTGGAGATCGGTACGGGGCCGGGACCCCCTCCGGGGCGTGGGGAGGGGACAGGACGAGGTGGCAGGCTCACAGCAGTGTCCCTTGTCCCCTCTGGGCAGGCAGCGGCACCTCCAAGAAGCTGGCGAA
>NW_010147295.1:0-203 GCF_000699245.1 Pterocles gutturalis | reverse complement strand
GTTAATGGTGGACCTGGGCACCCCAGGGGCACCCCAGGGGGTGAATGGGGGGCACAGGGGCACCCCGAGGGGTTAATGGGGGGCACGGGCACCCCAGGGGGATGAAAGGGGGGCACACAGGCACCCCAAGGGCATCCCGAGGCCACCGCAAAGGGTTAACAGGGGACACGGGCACCCTAAGGTCACCCCAGAGGGTTAACGGG
>NW_010147294.1:0-30960 GCF_000699245.1 Pterocles gutturalis | reverse complement strand
ATTCTGTGATTCTGTGATTCTGTGAAGCACCTGAGAGCTTTTTCAATGGTTCCACTCTGCTTTCACAGAGGAAGACTTAAAAGGAGGCTTGCTCACCGTTTCTGACTCTGCTGTCTAGTTTCAGTGAAGGACTTCATCAAAACAACATAATTCAGACCAAATAAGACAAAAAAAAATAAGCGACATCAAAAGAATATTCTTTCTGAAACAGAGAGTATCTTTCATGACTGCATAACACAGGAACTGTAAGAACTAAGCACTTCAGCTCTAGAATCAGGACCCTGCTATCTTAGTGACTGCACACAAATATTTCAAAGTTGAACTCAAGACACAAATACAGGTGCCTGGAACAGGCATTTTGTGTCACTGCTGGAAACAGTTGTTGGAAAAGATTAGTAAATAAATACTGGAATATTTACTACAGGGGTTCTGACAGACTGCAACATTATACAACTACTAATCACATCAAACTGGGCTTATAATTTACTTATTTATGAGTGTACCAATCTCCTTATTTTGACACATCATTTAACTCTTTGCCTGAGTTGAAAATCAAATTCTATCTCAAGTTAACAACACTGAAGTGCAGGAAATCTCAACTTGTTATCCCCTACAGATAAAAGATTTGCCCAATCTTCTACTCTACCCTCCTAAAACTCCTTTTACCTATACATAGACTTTCTGTTACTCTTCCATTTCCAGGCATAGAAGGCATGTAGACACTACCTACATTTCTGAACACTTTTTCCTTTATAGGCAAATAAACGGGATACATGCACATTTCAAACTCCTTCCTGCTCTACCATTCTGTTTCAGAAGCAATCCTGCTCTGATAATGATGAATCTTACAAAACTCTAGAGATCCGTGTACACTTCAGAGCAGGTCATAATGAAACTGAAGAACAGTGAATTCACCTTACAAAACTCAAAGCTATATAAACTATAGTACTGAATGACATTAATTGGTTTTATTTTGTTGAATTCTTATTAAATAAGTCAAATAAAGCTTCTTAACTTCTTGCTACAAGACTGGAGGAAAAAGTAACAAAATAAATGGTAAAAGTTAATATTAGTGGCTGGTTAAGTTTCCCTCTCCATTTCCCTATGTTGTGAAGTACTTCACTTATTCATGGATATTTTTGATTCTTCAAATGGTGCTGTTCTGGAAAATTGAGGCTGCTACAACTGAGACAGAGCAATTTGCATTAGTACATTTGCACTGTACTCACACGAAGAAGCAGGAATACTTAAACTCCATTACCAGCCTTGGGTATCTTCACAAACAGAAAATGAAGAAACACACAGATCTGCTTGGTTAGACTAGACATACCTTTAAATGTACACTTAATTAAATTTAATTCAAACTATTGCATGGGAAACTTATTTCTATATTGTGTTATTTTTTCAACAAAAATATATCAAGATAAATTATTACGAAAATTTTGGCATGTTTCAAGACTAAGAAGTGATTTTATTCTAAAGGAATAAATTAGTGTCTTATGGATGTCTTGATTTAGTTTCTCTACACTGAATACTCAGAAATAGCAAGTCTTCCATTACAAAATGTATAATTAAATAGCTTCTCAATAATGTGCCTTAGAATGACATCTTACTCTAATTTATGAGCTGGAAATAGTCCCCAATACAAACACCATCATATTTTCTTGATAAAGCTGAAGGTTTGAAGATGTTAAAATGCACTTAGGCTCTTCCCCTATTAATCACAATCTGCAGGCAATAAAGATCTCAAAAAAAAAAAAAGAAGGAAAAAAGGTATTTCTCTTGCTTTCCCACCTCCAGCAACCTCCGACATGTTTTCTGCCTTGAGCTTTGCCTTGGGCAAAAATAAAGTCAAGCAGTCTCATATAAACAGTAAATGCCAACCCTCTACTCAATTCTTTTTCGTTTTACAAATTGGAACTATACCCAAGTTTTTTCTTCCCTTCCCAAGAAAAATGAAGAATACAGCAAAGCACATGCATGAGAGTAAAATCACTACTTTTTGGCCTCAAAAGAATCGCAACAATCCAGCAGGGTAACAATGCAGTTTTCAGAAACTCTACATCAGTCACTTCCAAATAGAAAGTAAGTCTTGCTCAGAAACGCACTGTACGAAAATCAAATTGCAAGAGGACAGTACAAACTGTCAGAAAATTTCTCAAAAGAAAGCCATAGCAATAATAAATTCCACATCTATTAACAGCAATTACTATCCTATTTCCAAAAAAACAAGCAGCAATACATAAATGTTGAATGTACAGAGAACAACACTGCATTTTTGCATTAATCTCCTGCTTAAGTCATGGTCTTATCACGATTATTTAAATTCAAGAGCAATACTTGGTTGACAAGGTACTGCAGTGCTGCAGGCTACAATTCTCACACAATGCCTAAAGGGTTATTACAGTGGAGAAATCCTACTGAGGACAATGAAAGAAAGAGCCTTACCCCTTCTCGAAGACACCTCATTAGCACAGTGTAAGCAGCAGAGGGAACAATCCAGCGTTCTCTGGGGTGCTCCCTCTTCTCCTCCTGAAACGAAGCCAACAGCACAAATTATTAAATCAAAAAATCACTATAATCTCCCTCACATAAAAAAATGAGTAACAGATTCTTAATAAGGTTCATATTATACACATTTTCAAATTAACATATGCTAGAAAATATATTAAATTCCAGGGCAGCATTACTATTTAATGTTTTTTTCATGTACAGCACAGAAATTTATATTAGCTTATTTCAATAGTCTCCAAAATCCATAGCAGAATCTGTGCTAATATTTCTGGGTTTCACTGATCCATTCCAATTCACACTCATAAAAATACCTTCTTGCATTCCTCTCAATCATTTTGATTACTACAGAAAGAGACAACTGAAAAGCAGTAATGCTTCTCTTTAAGTGTGACTTAATTATACCAAATAAAATTACTTTTGTCTGGCAATTAAAAAAAAGTAAACTTACTTTGGAAAAAAAATATTCAAAGTCATACAGGGAGATACAAAGTGTTTAATAAAATTTACTGTATGGAATTCAGTATGTATCAACACTGTTCCAAGATCTTTATGTATATTTCCTTGAAATCACCCTGTTACAGAGGCTAATTCACTGCTAATTGAATCAGGGGTTTGATTCTTCCGTTAAAAGTTAATCAACTCCATTTCTGGGCCCTCCCCCCCCTCCAAGTAATATACTGTAAAAAACTTCCAAGTTTAAAAGAGGGCACTTTTTTTCATTGAGATTTAGCTAAAACAATCTCCATATCTAGGCTAGTAACACAGAAATATTAGCAAGTGAAAAAAATAGCCTCTTTTGGGAAGAAGTCATCTTCATTTCTAATAAGAAAGTATTTTGCTCTTTGAATAAGGGAAAAGAAAAGTGAGGGTTTAAAGGAGCTGTCATCTTCAATTCCTGTTATTAATTGCCTTTCTTTTCTACACATGACCTCTGTTTATTTTGAATGTAAATCTACCATCTCTAGACTGAAGGTTTAAACCAGTTCTAGTCAGGAATCACTGTAATTCCATTTGAAATTAGTCAGGATCATTCCATTTCCTTTTCCACAGCATTGTGAATACACCCATGCTAGGATAAGATCTAGTACGGCCTAGATATGTTAATTTATTGCTATCACAAGCTGTACTGATACACCCTATTTAATCAAAGTCTCCAGCCAAGATGTTCTAACACTTGGATCTGTCACCTGGAGGCCAGCAGCCATTATGATGATTGATGATGTTGTTTCTGAGGTTAAAACTCTATACTTCAAGAATGTAATTTAACTTATCTCAGATGAAGTACATGACTGGACAAACATTTTACTTAAAACTAGAATAAGTATCATGGAACACAGAAGAACAAGAAACTGCTGAGTATACCACTGGCAAAGTAATTTGCTTTTTTTGTCTACTTTTCCATGGGAAATTTTTTTCACATTTGTTAAATTTGTAAGGATCATTTGACAGCCTTACCACTCTGGCTATAAGGTAAAGAATCTCCCCAAGTGCTGGTAAAAGGCACTGTTTCAGTTTGCTATTTCTGAAGTTCTCTCTGATGAGTTCAGTTAAAAGTATAATTGCCTAAAAAAAAAAAAAAGTATGTCATAGAACAACACGTATAATCTTTTCCCAAGCAAAGTGTACTGTTAAAGGTAACGCTTTTACTCTTCACTTATGCTAAAGAGTCATTTGCAAAGGATTTAGCAAGCATGGAAGGACAAGAAAAACTAATAATTACAAAACAGATTATATATTCAACGTGTAGAAAAATGCAATAAGGAAGTAGCCCAGGTGACAAATTGTCAGCTATCCCTTCTTCCCTTTCGCTCAGGACAATAGAAGTGGATCCGCCAGGAAAAAAACAAGTCTACTTGCTGTTTCTATGTTTCTATCGCAAGACCTATCTCCTCACCATCAGGTTACAAAAAGGAAAACCAACAATAATAAACAATGCTGTCTTTTGTGTAGATATTAAATCAGGAGATGGGAATTTTAAGTTTTGTCTCCTGATCTCTAAGTTTACTGGTGACTCATTGCGTGAGAACTGGATGTATCATTTTAGGCATTTGTACGTTGAGAGTTTCTGTTTGCAAAGCACATAGAGATTTTATATCTGTCAGGAACATCCAAAGAATAGGTCCTTTTTTTTTTTTTTCCCTTTCCTTCTCTTCCTTTTTGTTTCCCTATATTTAAATATCATCATTATATGCAGGTTTCTACCATTCACACTTGCCTTTTCTGAATATCACATTTCTGGATTTTTATTCTTTTCATAACTCTGTGTGAAGTTACCCTAAGTCATATTCTTCTGCTTCCACGCAGTGGGCCTGTTATGCACTTGATTTAGAAGTCATGCTAATGACATTCTTGAAGACCAATGTTCATCAATAAAATATCCATGTAGGATATTTTAGATTGATTAATTCTACATAAAATGTCTCATATTTTAAAAACATTCTATAGACTCCGAGGATTTCCCACTAATTTTCTTTGAACTTGGTTCCCTTTATTGATTATTGCAAATTCTTTCATTCTGCACAGTGAAAATGCAAACCAGACCAAACAACATCTGGTTAGAACTTCCTTTCTTCTCTACAGAATTCTTTTTTTAAACATGTTTCAGACTAAAATCACATTTTTCTTCCAGATGACAGCTAAAAGGGCTGGTATTCAGAGGAAAAGCTAGGACTAAAACCAATACACAAGTGATCTTGCATGGTACCAAGCCTGGTTTGAGTGTCTTTCAGTGCTCTAATCAGAAGGCAGCAGGAAAGTAGGTTTTTCAGCTACCACCACTGTGCAATTTCTATCACAAAAACATGTTGTAGCCTAATTGTGTCAATTAAGCAAATATGTGCTTTAGAGGAAAAGGCTGAATTTTTTCTCCCGTTACTAGTCTATGATTTGATTAATTTGTAAGTGCAAGACCTTTTGTCAATCTAAGAAATGAGAGAAACATACTATTTTCAAACATCAACTCGGTCTAGCACCGATATAAGAGTAATATAAATTATGTTTAGAATTATGAATGAAATATTGAAAACACAGGCAAAAGTCTGCCAGGTAGCTTTTTACCTTCCAGAGAAGTAGATATTTATCCACTGAAGGAAAGGATCCTAGGGGAATATTTCTTCGTTATTCCAAAGTAACAGGTTTGTAGAAAAAACCCCACAGCATTTTCGCTATCATAAGAGGTAACTAAATTGAAGACTATTGTAAACAGACATACTGGCAGCACCACTGATGCCACTTTAATGGAAAAAATGTACTACCTCTCAAAGAAAATAAGAGTCAATTTAACGGACTATGAGAACAGTGTCAAATAAGTGTCTTTTAAAAGACTACAGGTTTTGCTTTGGTCAGGCAATTATCTAAGAAAATTGAAAAAAGTGATTTAAACCCACAATCACCAATTTAAGTTTTCAGCTCCCTACCTGAGGATCTCCGTGTTTTCTACTACCAGCTTGGTTCAGACTTCAAACATAAAACAAGTTCAACTAATTGGATTGATAAATTTAATTTAAGAAAAAAAAAATCTTCCTACAATGATGATAAAAGATCTTAGCATTTTCACCAACAACCCAGAACTGCCATGCTTGACAGATTCATTGTTGTTAATCTAATTATATTTACATTTTCTGTTTATTAACTTGGAAGAACTTTGCTCAAGCACACCAGGAGTTTCTGCCAGCAGAGGCCAATTTACCCGAGAAATGTTCATCATTTGTTTGTTTGTTTTCCTCTCATGTGCTACCGGCAAGTAAGTTATATGCAGTGGACTAGGTTGTTGAAAATAAACTGAAGAAATTTATTATAGAGCTTGAAAGCTTACTAAAAGTCACTCAAAAAACTTAAAATTAAATCTCCTCTCACTGTTACCCAAGAATTAAATGACAACCCAATTATGCCAAGAAGATAATTCTAAGGTTTAAAATAATAATTTCACAAAACAGTAAACATCCGTGGGCATGCACATGTGTTAAGTATTCATGCACACACTCTGCTACAGCCTGTCTCCTGCCTACAGATTTTTTTTTAATTAGGGTGGGTTTTGTTTGGGTTGGGTTTTTCTCCACATAAAAGGCATCAGGGCAAAAGAAGGGAAGTGCCCTTGGAGGAAACAAACAAAGATACCCTAAAATTGTGATCATTTGTAAGCAAACTTTAAAAATTATTTTACAATTAAAACAACATTAAAACTAAATAGGTTGGGAATAAATGGCCAAATGAAACCATTTTTATTTGAATCTCTTTACAATACGGGCAGAACTGGATAGACCTAGAAACAGGAGTTATCCAAGAGACAAGTTAGGAACATGACTTAAAAGGGGCATTCTGTAAGAATTTGAAGGACAACAAACTGCAGACCTAGACCAAAGTAGATATAATCAGACTAGCTAGAGTCTACAGGTCATAAAACTGCACCTGTAATGATGCAGATGCTTTGCAACTGTAGAAAACAACCACTAAATTGTACTTCAAAAAATCAGAAATATAAAGGCTCAAAAGTACACATAAAACATCCATATCTTCAATTTGAGAACGTGATTTGAAGAAAAACATACAATAGATCAATTTCCCTATTATATTCTAAGATCAGTCTCATTTTTTCTAATCAATGCAGTATTCTTCTAAAAAATACTTAACAGGAAATAGACCAACTGTAAGTGAATTCACAGGTATAAATACTAATTTCTTATGATTTTTGTTTAATATGACCTACATATTAGACTACATCAGCAGAATAAACACAGTTGCACAGTTACATCTCCCTCTAGTCTGTGAAATAACATTTACTTGCATTTTATTTTTGCATTTTAGTGACCTCTTGTGGTTACATTAGAAACAAATTGTTGTTCACCAATTACCCAGACAAGATTTAAAAAAAAAAAAAAAAAAAAAAGGAAAACCATTAGTTCGTCAAAAAAGAACAAATCAAAGGCTTTTGGCATACAGTACATGAAAGTTTACTTTAGCCTGTACAATGAGGATGAGGCTTCATTTCTTTCCTGAAATTCTTCTGCTTCTTCCGGATTTTATGTTACTAATATTTCACTAATCCTTTAAACAAATACGACAAAAAGATAATGGTGCAGATTCAACCTCAAAGACAGAGGAATTATCCTTAAATAAAGTAATAACTGGGTAAAAGACAGTAGGGGGTAGAAAAGAGGAGACATATTTTAACATGCAAGAGCCAGCAGGGGTGTCCTGCATGAGCGCTATTAAGTCCTGTGTTACTTCAAAACTACAAAAGAAATCACAAATTACTGGATAAGTACACAACAAGGTAGAAAAGAACTGCAAAGGGGATGTAATTGAGTGATAAAAATTGGAAAGAAAACTTGATGTATGTAGCATGGTACACATAGGGAGCAAAAATAAATCCAGATTTACATCTTGATAAGTTCTGAACGGACTGTTCACACTTAGGAACAAAATTCTGGGGCTACGGGAGATCGTTCTACAGAGCCATCACCTCTGTCTAACAGGCGTCAAAAAAAGCAAACAATATTAGAATGGAAGAGGATACAAAATACAGAAACAACTATGAATAGGTAGATCACTCATATATCTTAAGTCTGTAAGACCTGGAACACAGAGTCATTTCAGATTATGTTCTGACTAGCTACATCTTGATTTTGACATTTCCTAAATCACAGCAGACACCAAGAAACTTCAGCTGGAGCATCGGCTGGCTCATATAAGAGGGTAAATTACAGCATGATATTTTAATACAGTATATGATGCTGGTTTAAAGGTTTGGGTTTTGTTAGTTTCTTTTAAAGCGTCACACAACATACAATACCTTGATTTTCTGAAAAGGAGAGAAAAAAGCTAGGGTTTTATCACTGGTGGGTAGTTCTGCCACAGGGTAGTAAAGATCAGAACTACAACTACATAGAATCAACTCAAAAGTTCATACATTTAATTAATTGAATTAATTATATTCACATTTACACATGAGAAAAAACAAAGCAGGGCTCAAAGAAAAAAATAAAGCTGTGAAAGTTTGACATTAACAAAATTCCCCTCCTCCCCCCCCACAAAAAGAAGTAATAGAAAGTTACCTCAGAAACAGGCACATTTTCTCCAAGTTCAGATGTGTGTAATGCCAGTAAACCAATCACCCGAGCAACTTTGGCACGTCTGCATATCAAATAAATTTTTTGTAGGTGCAGAAGAACTATTTCAAAAATATCACAAAAACAATTATGTCTTGTTTATATTTTACACAAATAGCTAAGGGCATATTTGAAGTGCTGTTTACACCTCAGATTTACTTCTTATTTCTATTTTTTTTGTATAATCAAATTATTTCAGTATTTAAGCTCAATTTAGCAATAATTTAATATATAAAGACACTTCCTTTAGCGCTGAAGAACGAAGATTCTTTAGCTTGTTAGAGTCATCTTAATCAGTCATGTTCATGTTCAGTTTTCTTATAACACAAAAAAAAACCTATAGATCAGAGGGCAGATTTAGATGAGATATTAGGAAGAAATTTTTCACTGTGAGGGTGGTGAGGCACCGGAACAGGTTGCCCAGAGGAGTTGTGGATGCCCCATCCCTGGAGGTGTTCAAGGCCAGGCTGGATGAGGCTTTGAGCAACCTGGGCTAGTGGAGGGTGTCCCTGCCCATGGTAGGGGGTGGGACTGGATGAACTTTAAGGTCCCTTCCAACCCAAACCATTCTGTGATTCGATGACTTTAAACTTTTAAGCATAGCTGACAAAACAGAACTTAAATCTATATCAGCAAATCAGCTTTAAATGTTTCATTAAAGAAAAAATTGGAATAAAATCAACATTTATGAAACAAACAGCAGAGGGCACTATCGCACTGAAATATTTCTGACAGGCATTTAAAAAAAAAAAGCTGCCATTATAGTTATTTTGTAACTACTACGGTATGGGTTGGTTTATTCAATGATTTTAAGTAACACTATTTGATACATTAAATTACATAACCTCTAGATAACATTTTAGAGATTTTCTATAATCTTTGGTGCTGGGAAATAACAATATATTAATTCAGTGCTGAAAAAATTCAATGTTATATACACCGTCATTCTGCCAGTGAGGTACCACAGAAGTCTGACATGCTAACACATTCCTCAAATACTGTGTTAAAGTGTATCTCTAATAAAATTCAGCGATAATTCCATACTTGAACCAATTAATTTAAAATAATTGTACTTACACATCCCAGTTGCCAGCTTCACGCAGCTGCTGTATCAATATAGGAAACTATAGTTTAAAGAAAACAAACATTAGTGATTTTCAGTGAGCTATCCCAATGATAAACAAAAAACCCAAAACATCAGTAATTTCATAAAAATGCATTTGGATAACACTTGCAAAAAATATTATCATAGATAAATACTGTAGATATTGTCCAAACATTTATTTAAAAAAAAGGCTGCAAGTAAAAATAATTTTTTTCTATATTCTTGCCTTAAACTAAACTGCTAAGCATATATTAGTGTGTTAAAAAAAAACCACAACTTTTTTTCATTATGAATACCACTATGCAGAAGAAAAAAACCTGATGCTTTCATCTACGAACACATTTCATTATTTTGTGCTTAATTTGAAATATTTTTTTTGTCAATACACCAATGTTTTCTCGAAACATAAATAAAAGCATCTGATTTTTTGCTACAAGAGCAAGTATGTAAACCATGTTGATTTCTTCAAAGCTTTATTATATTTACCAGCTGAGAGTTTATTAGCCTGCTTGCAACTTCCTTGTGGACAGCCACAGTACACAGATAATACAGTAAGTTCAGTTTAGAACGTGCTGCTCCTATATTCTTCTCGGTGGAATCAAGCAGTGAACACACTTGCTGCAAGAAGTCATTCCAGTCCATGTCCTTCATAGATGATAACTTCTCAGCTAAACAGACGAAAACAAGTAGTTAAAGATAACAGATCTTCGGTGTTGCTTTAACACTCTATAAATTAACATCAACATGAATAAATAAGTTCCAAAGTTCGAATCTAATTATAATTTCAGTACTTAATATGTTAAACAAACATGTTATAATTCATGTCTGAAGATTACAGAAAACAAGAAAGAATTAAGAAGACAAAAAAAAGCATAAAAAGGTAGCAATAAAAGCCTCAAAACATTTTTGAAAGTGCAACCCTGGGAAGTTTTTGGACTTCACTTAAGCAAATATTTATTCACATTATATTTAGGAAAGGTAGTAGTTGTTGTCTGTAATCATTACTAATTCTTAATAAGAAAGTGCAGTTTAATTAGATAAATTTGAGGCAAAAACTAATGAAAGTCAGCAAAATCTCCTCAGAATCAATAAACTGAAAATGTGTATAGTTATTCATATAGGTAGGTATGCATCTAGTTAATCCTCAGTAGTATCAGAACACAGATGACTTCAGGAGGAACACAAAGAAGTCAATTCACTAGGACGATCAACAAAAATCCTGTGGTTCAATTCACTGACCACAGTACATGAATAGAGATTTTTCAAAGACTTCCTTATCAGTCTCAACGGCTAACTTCCCTCCGGCGGCCCACACATTCCCTCAGTTTTGGTTAGCTACTCATTAACAACTTCTGTCGTGGAGCACACCAGGCTGGCAGATATTTACAAGCATGTCTTCTGTCTTTTACTCCGATTTTACATTTCAGTAACAATACCTACTAATGCAGGCAGGGATCATTTACATTAGTAAAGGTGAAAAGAGGTTTGGATTTCAGGTATTTATTGTAATTTTTCCATACTGTCTTTAATCTTTATTAACAACATCAAATTCAATACCTTCAGAAACAACTCAGAAAGTTATCCAGAAAAAAGATACAATCCTGAAAGTGTTACAACCACAAAAAACACTGCCCCATACTAAATAAACACAGACAACAATAGTCAAACATATCAGAACATCAGTCTGATAATTGCCATACAAAATAAAATGGCACCCCCCCAGGCACTACGAATTGGATCATTTTTGCCTAGGAAGTTAGCCAAATTACAAATACTTTCTGGTACCACAATCTGGATTGGGAGACTGGAGGACATTGTGTTCCTTTCCAACTATAAAATTTCTTCAACAAATTAACTCTCCAAAATACATACTTCATAGAAAGAAAAAAAGGAACTTTTATGTCTAGAAAGGGGTGAACTCTAGAAGGACTACGTATCTGTCTGACATCCCTTTTGAAGCACAGTAAAGTGTAATAATACTTCCTTAAACAGACTGCAGGAAATCTTCCAAAGGAGGAAACATTACACTCATGACAATGACAAGCCTGTTGTTTTCAGAAATAACAGGAGCTTTTCTAACCCTTAAAAACAACAACAAAAACCCAAATCCCGAACAACTCCACAGTATCTTTTGGGACATGATTCCCATAACATTTCATGATCAAAGGTGGGAGGCAAGGCTGTCTAGTATTCCAGCTGATAAACACTGCAGATTTTAAGATCCTGTTTTCATTTGCTTCTCTACCTTTGTCAAATTTTAGTCTATTTGGATGAATATTTCAGTTAAAATATCTCAGCTGTTTACAAAAATAATGCAGAGAAAAAAATAGGCTGTTCTTCCCACACTAAGAAAGTGTTGACTGCCTTATTTTAAAAGCTTTTAGGCATGGGCTCGTAACTGAAGAAGGCAGAAGAGAAAGAAAGGACATATAACTGTTAGTACTTGAAAATTGATCTAGCTAAAAAAATTACACGTGCAATTTCAGTTTCAGAAAAGTCATGAGTTCTCCAACTGTGACAGCTCATCACCTACAAGGGGAGAGTATAGGTCTTGTGACAGTGAGTTACACCATCATATGCAGAACTTCATCAGAACCATACCTGAATATGTTGGTATATGTAAAGTTTTCAAGTCAAATCTAATTGGCATTTGCTTCATTATCTGGAAAAATAAACAAATACATTGCAACTAGTTTTAATGCATTTCTGTAAATCTCTAAGCAGCTGAGCATGAAAACACAGAGATGCAAAAATTGTACAGGATGCATACAAACCACTGCTCATCACTGAGGCATTTTTCATTGTCTTCTAGTATACATTTCTTACAAGCAGATATTTGAGATTTAACTCCATGTTTTTAATGTAAATGGAAATATTAACAACTTAATTATTTTTAATAGAATACTAAATAATGTATTTTTTTCAGTTTACATTTTTATCTTGCTTGTATGAGGAAAAATACTTGTATTTGAGTTTCAAAACTATAGAAAGGAACTATGCAGCTAAGAGCTCATGAAATGTTTCAGCAATTCATTGCTATACAGTAAATACATATATATACACACAAACTAGATCATTCTAGAATATAAAAAGTCATATTGTCACCAACTAATCATATGTAAGGTATGGGGATTTTTTTCCCCACAACACATAATTTTCTGGTAAATCATGAAATTGGACGACTGCTCTGGGACTGAGCATTCCAGTGTGATTTTCAGTAACTAAAGCATACAAAAAAGATAGCTGTATACTGGAATTCAGTCTTTGACAGATGAAGCCTAGATGTAACTAGAGAGTTATTTTCTAAAACAGGTCTTCAGTTCCACAGATCTGCAGAACATAGGGAAATTTTACAACGTAAACTGACATTTCAGCTTTTAAAATTCTGCCAACATCTAGTAAATCCCTTTCCAGGAGATTAAACTGCAAGCTCTTCAGCTTTACCAGGTGTCAGTATCATCCTTTAGTCTCCTTTACATCGCCAAGTATGCAATGACTCTGAATACACGTCCCTGCAATTCAGTGGGCTATTCATTAATTAATTTTGAGTATGGCATTGCATGGTAAGGAGATTAGCCTCCATGTGCACATCAGTAAGTACACTTATCCCTAATCTCATCTCCTGTACTTGTAATAAGAAAAGAAGCAGTGGAGAGCTAAGGCTTTGTGTCAGAGTCCTGAGACAGAACTGAGAATTTACAGAGGTGGCATTCAAATGCATCATTATGTTTGAAATTCTCCACTGGCAATGATGTCCCCCACCCCAAACACATTAAAACAGTATTGTTGGGTAGTTACTTTACCTAGCTGTGTAAGACTTTTAATTTTTGAGAGTGTTAGGAAATCCATTAAAACAAACAAAAATTGTTATACTAAAACCATACAGCAACTAAAGGCTGTAAGGACTTCCTGATGAGCTAGACATTCACTTTCAATGAAAAGTGTTGCATTCCCCACATCTGCCACTTGTTGAGCAAAATTCCTAAAATTACTTAATTCTTTTGCACAGAAATAAAAGGAAGACTAAAGGGGCTCTTGCATATCATTCTTTCTACCGATACTACACCTGCACCCACACATGCACATTACATTGTTATTGCAGTGCAGAGCTCTCAGTATTTTTTGGGCTTCCCTTTGCTGTCAGGCAAGCATCAGTCTCTGCTTGAGAGACTCAACACAAACTGTTATCGCATTACAGTCCATAGGATAGAAATGGGATGGACATTTGTTGTAACTTCAGGTCTTATTTTCTCCAGAAAAGTTATTTATTAGAAACATTATTAGGTCTCAAGTTTAGTTATTCTGTAAAGGTATAACTCCTAATCTAGAAGCCTTCATAGATGGCATTGTTTTGAGCATACCAAAATACACTCAGTTCTGTGTCTGTTTAAGTAATAGATATCAAACCAAGTTATCAAAAAACAAATCTACAAAACCACTGAACACAGCATTTAGTAGTTTCTATTCCTTGTAAGACATTAATTAATATTAGTATTCAATCCCAAAATAACTCAGTTCTCCAAATTAGCAACACAATAGGATTATAAAAGACTGAAAAAAAATTGCATGAGAGCTTGCCAGATGACTGGGTGGAACCGCTTTAAAATAAGAATTATAACATACAGGAAAGGAGTTTCACCCTGATTAAAGATTTATCTGCAAAAATAGCCTCACACACAAGTTCCTGAATCTTATCTTTTATTTTGCTATACCTTTGGATTGTCAATGATTGGTGTTACGATAAGATCAGATTCAGTGTAAATGAGCTCTTTCAATGTTGACTCCATATCCTGCTGACCTGAGCACGTACTTTTAGCCTACAACAAGAACAAAGTTGTTTTAAAAACTGTTTTGCACAAAAAAAACCCAAAGTTTATGTTTATTCCAAAAATATTTCATTTCAGCTTTATACCACACAGGTTGGCCATATACATATTCTAGATTACTTTTTATTTATGGATAGGGCCATGGATTTATGCCAATCCATTTATGGATTAGCAGATAGGGCCAACTACAAATCATGATAAAGAAACATGTTGAAAGAAAAAAGTACCCAGTCCGAAAAAGTTGCAACCTAAGTTCAAAAAAGTAGACTGAAAAGAAAGAAGATAGCATTACCCTTTTTATACATTGGAAAAAAAAAGGAGACTAAGCATCTTGCTTAACTCTTACATCTGAAGTTCTGCAAATCCTTTTTTTAAATAACTTGCACACTGTAGGAACTGCTTTCTTGTTATAATGATGGAAGGATGGAGAAGAAAGTTGACTTTGCCACAGGCTCCAGGCTAAAATTCTAACTATAAAGATATCGCTATCCTTTAATATTATTTTTCTACTCACCTTTTTTAAGCACAAATCTCTTTGTGGAGAATTCTGGATTGGGGCAGTAGTAGCATCACTTACTTCTACTGCAGTGCTAGTTCTAGGAGTGGGACGAGAACTTAAACAGTAAAGAAAAAAAGAAAAAAAAACACAAAGAGTAAAGATTAAGTTTCACTGCAAACTACTTTTTTTTGTTGTTCTTTTGAAACTTTCATGCCATATTTCAAAGTTGAGAAGCACAAATGGTGCTAGCGTGCTCCACCAACTGAACATGAACTTCCTGTCTTTAAGTATGTCCTGACAAGGTGAGGATTTGTTTGTCAGAAATAGGAAGGACTGGGTGGTTTCTTTTCTTTTGTGCGTGTGTATGGTTTTTTTGTTAAATTAATGTAATTTCATTATTTTCTCACCCACGGTCAGTTCTCCAAACTGTATGCTAAAACATGTTTATCTTAATTCCTAAAAAACAAACAACATACGGAAAGAATTAACTTGACAAAAAATTGCAATTTATTTCATGTTATTCTCTTCTGACAGCCAACCCTCAACTAGGTAATAGGAATCAAAAACTGCCTGATTTAATAGTATGAATGTGAACTGGGATTACTTTTCAGTTTTTCTTTTAAAAAAAAATCAGGTTTGCTAATTAGAAAATGAAGAAAGGAGAGACCAGAACACAGCAAATTTGCCATTTTCATAAAGCTCATAGTGACCTTACTTTTTCTAGTATACATTAATTTAAATCAAAGTGTTTAAAATCCACTTTAGAATTATTAAAATTGGCAGGCCAGGAATTTAATCAACACTTCAAATTAATGTGTTTTCTTGATTAACAGAAATTAATATACATATTTACTTGCAAATCAATTTTATTCATTAGAAAAAGCAACTAAATTTAAAAACCTAACAAAATTAAAGATACTCATGAACATCAATGAACAAATAAATTACTAACATAGCTGTTCTTATTCTTATCCTTATTTAGTTAAAAAGGCATCTTTTATCTATTTTCAACAGAAACAAATTTAAAAGGCACAATGAAGGGGTGCCAAAATATTCTCTACTAGCTAGATAAAATTACATAAAATGTCTTAATTCCTACGACAAAAAAAAAATATATCAGGATCTGCTTGGAAGTTTAAGCAGTCTTATTTCCTAAACCAAAAAAAACCCCATGATTTCTAGCTAGGAGGCTGAACAACTTATTCTAGGTTTCCACTGCTTCAAAACATGCAGATTTTTTAATCTTTTTCCAAACCTAATTTGCTTTCTTATGTGTTTGAGCAAAAGAAAATCTTTCCTAGTTTTCCAGTTCTCAGCTGGAAACAGATCAAAAACAAGACAAGTGATCACTGATTTGAGCTAGTTGAAATTAGCAAGATCTATTCCCTTTGCACATGTAGAAGCAGTTACTGCTGTCAAAAGCTAATTAACCACTTCAGCAGCTATGTAAATTCTGGTGCCAAGTGCCAGGTCAGCAGCTTCCTTCCACGTTAATGTTCTAAATCTTCATCAGGTAGCACATGTTGCTTTGAGAAATTAAATCATACAAACAAATTGAATTCCAGAAAATAATAAATTAAAAAAACACACCTTCTGTATTATGTTTCAAATTTTGTGTTACAGTAAATGTACTTCTTGTAAATAAAATATGTTGTTCTTAAAAACACTTTTTTTTCTACTCCCGTTCCTGACATAATTTGGATTACATGCTGTTATACCAAGAGTTTGTAACACTATTGCAGCCTTTATTCACAGCAGATTCCTAAAGCAAACAGCAAATGCTATTTGAAATTACTAACAGCATGGTTTTAGCTGTGATGGTAGAAACTGTAAATGAGATAACACTTTATTAAACCAACTGAAATAACTATCATGCACAATAGCCTACTTCACGTTATGTAAGAAGCTTGAAAGCATATTGAATTTTAAACTGGACTATTTCTGCTTGATGAGGACAAGAACAAAATCTATTTTACTAGATAATTTTCTTGGCTTGAAAGCTAGTACAAAGTTTCAGAATCAGGCCTCAACTAAAACAAATCACCGTTAAACTAATCTCTATTTTTAATTTAATACCTATGTAGTAATTAGCAGATTGTTACTAATAGCTTGAGATGTTACCAATAGCTTTGTGATACCAAAGCTGCAGGCAGAATTTATTAGTAGATCATAAGCTGAATGCTTATTCTTGTGTATTTAAAGTAAGCGTATTCAAAGCATATTCTCATATATATGAAGTAAGAAGGAAAGAAAATCCTAAATAAATGATTTTGTTTAGACAGAGAGTTAAGAAATCAAAATTCTGCTTCCGAAGCCCAGTGTAATAAAGCCACAAAAGCATTGTTTAATTGCACTCACTGCTTTAGCAGCTCTTCAAAGGTCTCTTAACATTAATGAAACTGGTGACAGAAAATTCAAAAGTAGACACACTAACAAAATGTTACCAACAGAACAAGAAAATGTCTGAAGAGAGGGTGGCAGGGGAGGGGGAGAGAACCAAAACCTTAAAGGGTTTTAAGGGTTTTCTAATCGTTCTTCAGGTTTTCATACCTGAGAAGAAATATTGATTCATTTGATTCACCATCAACTGCACTTTTTGGGCGGAATTCAGTCTGAGTTTCTACTGAAAAAAGAACATGAACTTTCATTCAGAAGTTAAAAAAAAATAAAACATAGTGAATAAGATTGGTAAGACAGACAAAATTCACAGGACACAAAATAATTCAAAATAACTTAATGAATAATATTACCTATTTTGAAAGAATTGCTTGGTAGCTTATTACTTGCTCTTGAGGGTGACAGGTTATCTAGATTTTTATGAGTATCCACTGGCTCTTTGGCACTCCAAGACACAGACGACTCTGTGTCTTCACTACTGTTTAATAAAAAAAATATTAATTACACAAATTAAAAATAAAGGATCTTATCCATTATTTGTTGCAATTATTAGCACACGATTTATCTACCATTCTCTAGATCAGCATACTATTGTAATAATGTGCTACACATACTGTTTATATTAGTAACGGCAATGATGAAAAATAAGTTTACGGCAAATGACTTGGAGAATATTAAGATTCTCTAGCTCCTTCAGTAGAACTTGCATGAAAGAAACTAAAAAAGCTGAATTATTGACTGATAATACCAGAGCTATAAGGAAATATTAAAAGCTTTAGAAATCATTCAGTCTTCACAGGAAAAAGTCACAACAAACATACTTCTAATACTGGGGTCTGTAGCCTACATTTAGATCAATAAAAACCACCATTTTTTTGCTTAATGATTTACATGTCAGACTTAATTGCAAGTTTACTGGTTTTGGTTGTTTGGGTTTTTTTAATATACCTCTCTATTATTCACATGGAACTGGGTCATACAGCCTTCTTGAAGGGTCTCCAGAATATTAAGTATTCATTAAACCCACACTATGAAGAAAATAAATACATGGGCCTCATAGTTGGAAAAGTACTGAGCTACTTCTGCATGTCAAGCCCATGTTCTGCACTGTCATATTTGTCAGTTAGTGCATACCTCAGCAGGTATTTCAGAGGCATCAGAAAACCCTCAAGAGTAAAGTCAAACAGCCCAATATTTCATAGGAGATTAAGATTCTTCTGATTATCTGAGAATTCCTCAAAGATGAGCACTGTGGTGGAAGCTGACATAAATCTTGCTAACTGTGAATAAATTCTTACTTGGTGGTATAAACTTTCTTGATTTCTTATCTGCCTTGGTGGTGAAAGCAGCAATAAAATTAAAAGACAAAGAGCTGTATCTCAAACCAGAACAAATGTTAATAACCAAAAATACTGCAGCACTGGTATCAGAAATCGGTATTAAACATGAGAGAATTGTAAAATAGACAGAACACAAAAAAACTTCAGCATTCTAAAAGAAAATTATTTTCACATTAGTTCCCTAGATTGGGACTTAAAGTATCTTTCAAATATTTAGAACAAAAGAACAGAAAAATCAACACTAAACATCCTAATTCAAAATTAAAAACATAAACCAGCAAGGTAACAGAAGTTTTGAAGAAGCAGAACTTTTTAATACATAGAACCTATTATTCACAAAAGGTTTGGGTTTTTCTGCATGTATAGCAGTGTAAAGTATTACAAATTAGATTAATGCTTTATGTCATAAGCAAAGAATATGGGTCAGTTGCAATTGCAAGGATATAAGGCTGAACCACCAATCTAAGATGCTGTACTGATAGGCTTTGTGATGCTCTAAGCCTAATGCATAAAAACAAACAAAGAAATCTCAGCAGAGATAAAATTGACCCATATTTATAAGATTCTACAAAAGCTTTCAAAAAAAAGTCAAATTACCATGCATCATTGTTAACAAATAAATAAAAATTAGAGCAGTTAGTTCAGAAGTAAATTTTAACACATTCTATAGCCAGGAGGAAGGAATCTGTTGAAAGCAAGCAGACAGTGTAACACACTAACAGGATACATTCCTAAGCATCCAAAACTGTTCACTGAATGGTGTACAACTCCTTTCATCAACTACTTAACAACATGAAAATCCTAAGCAAAATCAAAAGCAAGAAAATTTACAGAAAACCAAAATAAAAATACATAAATATTTGTTCGCTTAGATTTACTATACAAGAAGTCTTCCTTGAACATTCAGTACCTTGAGCTCTTGCTCTGGCTGTCTGCAAAATCACCACCACAATGGCTAAGGGCTCCTTTCCAGAATGGATGCTGCAGTATGTCTGTCCAGTTCAGCCTTTTGAAAAGCAACAAAAACTGAAAAAGCAGTGGCAAAGTACAGCTCCACAGAGAGATATCAGACCAGGTTTTGAATCCAGTGACACTACAAAGCAATTGAACCTTTTGTTCACTTTTATTTGGTCAACAAACAAGTTTTCTTACAGGACAAACTTTTTGCCTCAAATCAGAATAGATAATTCATGCAACACAGAGGTATGAGACTGAGGATGAAGGCAACTGCATAGCTAATCCCAGCAGTTAAATTAGCTGAGCTACCCTATAAATTATAATCTTATATTATTTAAAAATACAACTATATCTGCTATAAATCAATGCCTTGTAAACTAGATTGCTCTGGAAAAGTAAAGTCATCCAATTTTAAAACTTCCTATCATTTCTGTTACAAAGTTATCTATTTAGCACCATCTACAAAAATACAAAGATATACTTCATCAAAACATTAATTCTGTATATCTTCATATAAGGCACAATTTGTTCTTTTATGAGGGATTAAATGGTTTTTGCATTCTTTGTGCTCTACAAATTGCTATACATACAGTATCATAGCAATTATTTTTTCCAGAGTTGAAAAAAGACCATGTAAACAACTGCCATGGATTAGTCAGTTTACCTTTTCTGGGGATCCTTTTGAAGCAAGACATCAAGTAAACTAATGAACTCAGCAGAAGGTTTGTGAAAAGCAGAACCTGTAAATAGAAGCACTTAAGAAGATAAGTATTAAGCAGCAAAAACAACCATCATACAATGCAGATCAAATCATTATCTACAGATCATGCTAAAAAAAGTTTTATGTAATAGTAATTTCATCAGAAAAAAATGCATGTGTGAAGAATCCTAAATATACACTCTTAGCATTTCAAAGGATTCTCAAAAAAAAAAAAAAATCAAACCAAACCACCAATCATCCAAACTAATTAAATTTGTTTATATGTTCAAAAAGCACTCCCCAATTATCATATACCTATTACCAAGAAATAAAGTGGACTTGAGCAAAACAAAACTTTAACTTAGTCTTACTCTAATTTGACCCATTAAACAATAAGAGTGTTACCCTCTGGTGGCAATGGATCTTCATATAAAATCTTTTCAATTAATTCAGAAAAGCTGTCTGAGAAGAATGGTGGTCTTCCTACAAACAAACAGAAGTGTATTTCACAGATTAGGCAAACTTCAGAATGGCTGTCAGGTGCAATGATACATGATGAGCTCATTTTCCTAAGGAAACACTCAAAGAAATAAACATCCTGAGCCTGAATGCTATTTATCAAGTTCTCTTGTCAATTTAAATACAAAACCTTGGATTCAATTCTTCCACCATGAGCAGCAAAAGAGACCAAGGATAGAACAGGCACCAAAAATGGCTTGACAGAGGTCACCATGACAGCCCTGTATGAATCAGCAATGAGACAACAATGAGAAGGTCTGGGCAGAAATCTCAATATCTACATAACTGTGTTGATGCAACATATCAGTGTATTGAGACTTAAGAAGGTTGCACTGCAATTCTCTCTTGTGATGAAATTTTCCTTCAAGCCGCAGCCAATGCCAACAGGTACTGTATTTGCAGGAAACCCAATGACTCTAGTTTTATACTGGTGAAACAGTTTTCTCTTTCAAAGGTCAAACTAATCCACTCAGAGTTCAACACTAAGAAGATCAAAAACACTTCACTGTCACAATTTGAGGACTGTTATAATTTTAAATCATACTATTTCAGGAATACAGGTTGGTTAGTATCATAATATTTAGATCACAGACAAATGGACAACTTAACAGTGTTACTTCACTTGATTATTTGATAAAGTCCCTTTTTTTTTTTGTAAGTACAGTTAGTATATTCTTCAACAAATCTTTAAACCTGTCTTAAGTTTTTCTAGGTGTTAACTTTCTGGTGAAGTTAATAAGAATTTACTCTGAGACAACAACTTATGCTTCCGTTATCACAGCTATTAAATAGATACACAAACTTACAACCTGAGAACATTTCATAAAGTAAACATCCCAAGGACCACAGATCACTAGCTTTGGAGAAGTCTTCTCCCTTTATTGCTTCTGGAGCTGTGTATAACGGAGAGCCTACAAAAATACAATAAGCGCAATGCACTTTTATTATTCATTCAGCATGTACCCTGTTCAGCACTTCAAACTTTGTCTCCACACTTCAGTGAGTTCGGGATTATCTTTGCTTATTATAAGAAAACTGAGATACCAAATATAAGTAGTTTCAAAGTTTCCTCTCCTATGCTTTTACTAAATTACACAGGATTATATACACTATTTTGTTGTTTATTTCACTTCTATTAACCAAGCTGGCTTGTGCTACAGATTTCTAACGCAGTGATTATTGCAGAGTATGTGAGATATACCTTGACAGATTCCAAAGCCAAGCAAATTGAGCAGAATGGTAAACCAACATAATTCTCAGGTGAGTAACAGAAATAATTATGATACATCAGGTGTTTTTTTTCTTTTTTAAAAAGCTATCCTAACACTAGGATATTTCCTATTTCATTAAATTAGAAACCTCTTACAAAAACAAGCTAGCTAGCCAGCTGGACCACTGATCTAAACTAGTTATAGCTATTTTCACTCTAACACATTGTGAAAACATCACATATTAAATTATAGCAGCTTATTCACAAACCCCTTCTGTCTTGATATAGAAAAAGAAATGCACAGTTCCTATTTCTACATCGGTCCCATCTAAACACTAACTTTGTTCTCAAAAATCTCTAAAAAATTACACAAACTCAGGAAAAAAATATCAATTCCACAGTCCTTTAAAACCTTTTTTTGGATTCTTCTGTGCTTGGGTTTTATTTTTTTAAGTGACAAAAGGTCATGAACCATACACATCAAAACAGCTGTTCTGAAAGGCAACAGGAAAGAGATTAGATTTGTATTCCTTCCTGAAAAAAGATCTCATCTTGGTCTTAGTATTTCCAGTATGGACTTTCAACAGGAGACAGCAAACTACTAAGACAGTTCTCTCAGTTATTCTTTCTGCTACTTCCCTTAAACTTTTTTTTTTTTAACACACTGTCCTATATTAACTAAATACCAGAAATACACTTTCATCAGTTAGGAAAGACAGTTCCAGTTTGAACTCTGAACTTCAAAAGTTTTAGTGATCTTCTCATTTTTCTAATCCTACTACTTATATTTAGCTGATGATATGTGGAATGCAGTAAGGACCAAAGGTATTTCACAGGGTTTTTCTTCCCACCATAGTTTTCCTCAAATAGCACTTAATAGTTAAGCCTCCACAGCAAATCCAAACCAATAATTAGTATTTTAATTAATTCACTACCTTGAAACATTTCAGATCTCATTCATATACTCAGTTTGGGTGGGGTTTTTTTAATTGGCTTTTTTTTTAATTCCTAAAGTTTTGTTTTTTTTTTCTAGAAAGAAAAAAAATCAAGAACATTCTATAAAATAACGAAAACATGATCAGAATAAACAGACAGTCTGTAGAGTAACCTGTACTGTAGGGATTTAATGTCAAGCTGCAAAAAGAAAATTAAAATAAGCCACCTCCAGTTATGTTACGTTGCAAGTCTGTTATACAAGTATACTACAGTCTCTAATCACCTACATATGAGCTTCAATCCAAAAATAACCTGACACCTATTTACAAAAAGCAAGAAAGGTCATGAATGGTTAATATGTTATACCTTTTATGACAGATAGAAGTATATTTTTTCCAGCTCTTAGTTAAACTGGCTTTGTGAAACTGTGAATTATTATACTCATAAATACAAACTTTTTTTCCTACTCATTTGCAGATGTTGTTCCCTCTGTAAGTTATGATCTCTCTGAACAACCTTCCTTAAGAGCAAAAGTTTGGTTTTGAGATTACTTTAAAAATTCCCCATACGCAGGCTATGTAAAACCTACTTACAGAAAATGTACGGAACATGGTTTCCATTGCAAAGACACAGGCGAACACATTAATTTTGACAAATGATAACACAACAGAATTAATTACTCAGTTTCTCTAGAAATTCAGTCAGCCCAAATAGAACAATGAACAACTATTTTATTTCAAGTTCTTCTCTCCAAATTATTTCAAACTAAGGCATTTCCCAATTTTTATTCTGTCCCTTTGGTATAAATTAATTTTATCTAGTAAAAATATTATACCTCGAAATCTGTTTTTCAGGTATCTTTGTGGAGTTCTTTCACTGTCAACTCTTTCACCTTCTTCAGATCCAACTGAAGCAAAAAATTCTTCCAAGTTTTCGCCATCCATTTTGGCCAAGCAAAAATTACTGAATTTCAAAGTGCCAGGCCCTTCCAGCAGAATCTAGAAGAATAAACATAATCCAACACACAAATATCAGATACTAAAACTGATGACTGCTCAAATTTCCAACACAAAGTATAAAATAATTTATTAAAAAAATTACAATCTCAAAGCCTTTAAGTACATAGAGTATGTAATTCAGTATAACTGAAAACTTCGAAAAGTTCTTCTTTTAAGTCAACACCAATACTGCCTTGTTTCTTATAACCAAAAAATCACAGAATCTCACAATAGACCCCTTAAGAGTGCACTTTTGTTTCCCCAATTAAATCTAAATGAACAACAATGTTACTACAGAAAAGAAAGTAAAAGTAGAGCAAAACTGTATAGGAAAATAAAAGCGTAGTAAAAAGAAACATCAGTTCATTTGAGGAAAAAAAAAGTGAATCTTTCTAATTTTATTTAGCAGAAAAATCCAAAGAGTTTGTCCAACGATCATGAGAGTTTTCTCTATGCGATCACTGCTTATTTTCCTAATTAAAAGCTTCATAATCCCAAAAAATGTTGTTTGGAGAAATAGCCCATTCAGTCAGATGAAGGAAAAAAAAAAGGGGGAGGGAGGGGGAAGCAGTCTTACTTTAGCACTCTGTACTTTATGTTCAAAGAAGTACTTTACAGCAACATCTTCTTTGGAAGACTAGAGAGGCATCTCCATTATCCTTCATCATATATTTTTTTGCTGGTTTTGGACCCAAAAATGACAGAACTGAGTAAAGCTGTGCAAGATTTTACAGAAAATCCAGAGAAGGGCAACTTGATCACTTACAGATCAAGATCAAAAAACAATTACTGTTATGCAAGAACTTCTGGTTATAGTCATATTCTGGTTACTACATAAATTAAAACCACACATGGACTTAGACAAAACTATACAAAAATTCCACACACATACACAAATCAAAAGCTACATAAAGATTTGCATTTTTATGCAAGAGTAAGATGATAATTGAAATGGCACTTGCAAACAATACAGAAGGTTATTAACAAGGAAAGTACAGTTGAGTTTACTGTCTCATCAGCATTTTCTATGACTTCAAAATATTCTCCAGCATGATAGCATAGGTATAACAACAAAGTTATATATCCGAGGAGAAAGAACTAAAATCCTTCATTAATTCAAACCAGTACACCAAATCAAAAAGAATCTATTGCATCGCATCAAATATACAACAGGGAAATAAATCAATTAGATCACAAAATACTCAGGCTATAGACTTGTCTCTCACTGTCTTCACATATATTGTAAAGCTCAGCTGGTCTCCAACCTGAGGTAAGCCTCTTCCAAACAGTAAAACAGAAATATTAAATTAAACGCTGATGGTGTACAGAGTAACACGCAGTGCCCCCTGTAGATAATACTCCTTCTTACCTTGCCAGGTGTCAGTTCACAAAAGATAATTCCAAGCTGATGAATATGGTATAAACCAGTAACCAAATCAACACCAAATTCTCTCACTACATCTTCAGGTAGATGTTCATCTTGAGCAATAACAGATTCTAGAGAACCACCTGAAATACGTTTATCCATAGTCAGCCGGTGCATATAAAGAAGATGCCATACAAATAATTCCCAAGGACATTATATAAGTTTCTTCAAAAGATGTCAACAAAAATCATAATCAGTAGAGAAAAATATTTATTGAAATTATCCAAGAGTTACAAAATCCCAAATGTACAGAAAAAAATTACAAATTTCCAACACTGCGAAAAAAGCCATGATTTTGACTACAATTAAATTCAGTGAACGACTTGAAAATTACTTTAATATTTATTTATTTTACAAAGGAAACAGAAAGGAAAAAAGAAACCCAGAAACGGGTTTCACGTCACAATGTAATAGTACCAAATGAGTGTCGTCAAATTCCTTAAGCAGATCCCTGCTACATGAGTTAAAAGAACAAGCTTCTGTGAACAAGTGCTGAAGCTATTGACATGCAATTTTCCACTGAATTCAAAGACAACAGAAATAGTAAAACTGGGTTATATTCTGGGGTCCTGAGGTCAACAGCATCCAACAGATAAATTATTTTGTTTGTTCTTCACACATAATATTTCTGTACAGTCCTTTTCTTAACATCTTTTTTCTTAAAAACGATTGTCATATCAATTAATATTTAACATACGTATACAGTGAAGCAGAAGAGAAATATTATTTCAATTGATTTCTAAAAATGCTTCCAAAAGCAAAAGCATTTTCCCATATAAATAGGTTTCTCAAGTTAATAATCAGAAAATTATTAAGCTTTTTCAAAGATCTAAGTATTTGTTGTGGAGAAACTGTTTTAAGAAATCTCTTACAAACACTCACGCTATAAATGTTTTTCTTTTGAGCTTATCTTACCTGTGCATAGCTCCACTACAAGCCAGAGATGGTTGCTTGTTTCATACCACTCATGAAACGTCACTATATTCTTGTGTCTGATTTCATGAGTCAGACGAACCTACAACAAAATTTTTAACATACTTAGCTAGGAAGAAAAAACAAAAACAAAAACAAAAAAAAACCAAAAAGCAATATATATGGACTTATGGCAGGGGGGAAGAGACAATACCGCTTTACCCTAGATCAACTACTTGTTGATCGCACCTTCCACATGTGGTGGAAGGGACCCACGCTGGAGCAGTAGTGAAGAACTGCAGCCCATGGGAAGGACTCACGTTGGAGAAGTTAGTGGAAGACTGTCTCCCATGGGAGGGACCCAATGCTGGAACAGGGGATTTTTTTTGAGCGTGAGGAGGAAGGAGCTGCAGAGACAATGCGTAATGAACTGACCGCAACCCCCATTCCCTGTCCCCCTGCACTGCTCAGGGGGAGGAGGTAGAGAAAATCAAGAGTGAAGTTAAGCCTGGGAAGGAGGGGTGTTTTAGGGGGAAAGGTGTTTTAAGATTTGGTTTTATTTCTTATTTCCCCACTCTGATTTGATTGGCCATAAATTAAATTCATTTCCCCAAGCTGAGTCTGTTTTGCCCGTGACGGTAATTGGTGAGCAATATCTCCCTCCAATATCTCAATCCATGAGACTTTGGTTATATTTTCTCTCCCTTGTCCGGCTGAGGAGGAGAGACAGAGCAGCTTGATGGGCACCTGGCATCTAGCCAAGGTCAAACTCACAGAAACAAAATTTATATACAGAAAAATATTTTAAATGTCTAACCGTATCAGTTACAGTTTCTTTTCCATAAAGTATTCTATGTCTAAAACTTTGCCAAGGTTTTACGAACCAGAGTTGATTTACCCTAAATGCTATTCCTCCATTAAAAATAACTTTTTGTTGGTAAGTAAAAAATTGATTATTTACTGGAAGGTATTTGCTCAACTGATAACAAAATGAAGCAAACCACTACATGCAAGTAACTGTTTTCACAGGTTCTCTGACATATCATGGAAACAGTAAGCCTGTAAACGTGGGTTTATGTGTATGATTATACAACAGTGAAATCAGATGAAGAAATAAATATAATAAAATAAAACTCTACTTAAAGGGTAAGAAAAGGTGCATATTTTCCCAGATTTAGCAGGGAAAAAACATTACTTACCCAGTTCGTTATTTCAGCTCTTTTGCATTTATCAGTGCAAAGAACAGCAACAAAATTAATTGTCCCCTTTCTTCTTCCTTTATAAACCACTGTCTTATCTCCTCTTCCAATCTCCTCATACAGAATGAAGTTCTCCATATTTAAAGATGCTTCACAGGCAATTAATTGAAAACACGGTATTAGTCACATAAACAAATAAACCTTTAAAGAAAGTGGGAAAAGGGGGAAGCATTCAAATTTAACAGTCATTGATGTATTGGATTTACCCTCCCAATTCTTAAAAATAGGGATTATACACTTCCAGCAAGATCAAATATAATTACTTTACAGAAGGCCCCCTCTCAGGAAACGTGGTCAAAATTTTGAACAGAAGATAGTATTTTCCACTTCCAAAGCTCTTAGCACATGCAAAAAGTTACGGGTGGGCCAGCAACTACAAATTCTAAATATTTTTTCTGTAAATAAAAATCATACTACCAAACTTAAAATTGTATGTTCTACATAAAACTGCTGTCCAAATGGAAACAGCCTATACTGAAAGCCTTGCCGAATAAGATTGACATTTCTGCCCAAGGACACTACAGGCAAACGCGCCCCTGCAACTTTTCACAATGTCATTTAAACCTGACAGATACCTAATTTAATCAACATAACTGAAAAACACAGGACTTTGTGACTACTAGTGTTCCTACCAACGCTAGACTAAACATAGCTTTACTAGTTATAGGACCCAGCATTAAGGATTTTTCATGGACAGAAACAATTTCTTGCAGATAGAAGCTGTGTAGATTTGTTGGCCAATCTTATATTGTGGGAATTGCAGAGTTCCATAGGAATTTAATTTATACTTGTAACTATAGGTTTTGTCTCAATTATTGTATATGCTTTAGTTTACACACCAAAACAAACAAAACGATGGTGTTTGTTGCAAACCCAGGAAGTGGCACTTGTACATTTCATAGGATCATAGAACAGTTTGGGTTGGAAAGGACCGTAAAGATCATAGAGTTCCAACCCCCTGCCATGGGCAGTGACACCTTCCACCATTTAAACTGTTTGATGCTTTTTATAAAAGTCTGGTTAATTCTTTTGTTCAAAAATTATTTTCTCAGAGAATACTTGGAGGAATGGAACAACCGACAGCAAAATATTGAAGCAACTGTAATACATGAAGTAAGACTTCTGCATCATCTTTCCACCCTGCTCCTTGGCTATTCCACAGGGTTAAGAGCATGGACACAAAGAATCCCAATACCAGCATATTCCAGAAATAGGTTATATTGCTAACTAGTCCCCAGTGACCACCTTGTAGCAAGTTCTTCCACCTCCAGGCCAACTTCACATCTGATGTCCAATTCTTCCAACTACCAGTTTAACTAGTTCCAAGCCATTTGGAGCTGCTCTCTCTCCTCTCTACATGACTTCTTCAATTTTGTTTATAAAACTGCAGGTTTTTCTCCAACAAGACCAGTTCTCAATGTAGCTATCCTAAAACCATAGAAAGGGAGCATATTGGAGAGGGTAGTGAAGCAACAGGAATAATCAGCAAGGATGGAGAGAGATAAAGCAGTACAGCTGCCAAATATCTGACCACAAACCAAATTTCACTTCACCTCTCTCATGAGACACAAAGCTCCCAGAGCAACAAATCAAAGACCAAAATGAAGACTAGAGAATTCCCAAGTTTTCAGACAAGAATTCAAGTGATAATACAACAAAGCACTGGGCAACAGCACACAAAAAAGTGTCTGTCACTAGAATACTGGTTCTTGACAGAACAGCAGCCAGGTGCCACAGGGCAAATCAGATGATCCAGAATTTACAACATACATAGGAACCTCACGATTCCAGGATTTCCTTTACCAAAGATAGTTATCCAAGACAAAAGTTTTCTTCCCAAAGGAAGAAAGAATCTCACCATTACAATTCAAAAGCCTTGAGATTAGTACTGTAAATTAGATTGATTTTACTTAGCACTAAGCAAACAGCTAGGTACAGTCAGTATAACATAGGGAGGAAGACTTTTTTTTCTACAGTTGTCTGTGAGAACAAGGTAATTATACAGTAATCAGTTTCCCAAACATACCAAAATAAGGCACAAAGATACAGCATCAGAACAGACAAGGGTCTCCATTTCCCTACCTCTCTTTTCCAATTCATGCAGATCATTACACTATTCTTTATGTTTTCTGGACAGCTTAAAAAACAAAAAACAAAACAAAACCACCAAAAAAAACCCCATAATGTCATCCCCTAATACACAAAGATTGCAGAACAGCAATGCCATAGAAACGTGTTCAGCAAAGGAGACTGCAAACCCACAGCTCATCCCTGAAATTTACATGACCACAGCCCCTTCCTTCAATTTCTTTGGCAATACTTCAAGCCTGACATGTGCACCTCATCACAAGACCATACTCCTTAGACAGATGGAAGATATCTTCATGTTGGTCACATGAAAGGCATTAGCACCCACTCGTGCAACAAACCATACAAATATATACCAGGCCCAATGACAAGTATAGAAATATCTGTCTATTTGACAAAAGCGTGAGCAATGACATGCAAACGCACATGGGGACAGAGTTGTCACGGTCATGGGACAGGGAAGCCTTCATGGCTACCTCATGACTGGCAGTATTCCAAATAGGACCTCCATTAGCTGCTCTGCAAGAGGCTACAGGGAAAAGAAAAGCATCTAGTCTTGCATCCCTGAAACCCAACAGTAATGGCTATGCCATAATTTCAGTATACAAACCCATGAGGCAGACTTCCAACAGCTGGAGTACATTTGTTGCTTTGCACATAAAGTGTAGAGATCAAATAAAACGACACAGAAAGTGACAAGAAGCATCTCAAGGTGAGATGGCTGCTGTGGAAGCCTGCCACACCACCACCCACAACGAAACAGCTCTCCACCTCCACAGAAGGGCCCAGACCAGCAGCCTCCAGCTGCCAAAGGGCACCACATCTGTTCTGGGCAGGACACAGGTCCACACCACCACGGAGACATCCTTCCAGAAGCATTTTTTCCTTCTCTTGGTGACAGAATGGCCAAGAACACCTGGGACACAGCAACCCCCTGGCCCACCTGCACCAAAGGTGAGGCTCTCAGAACACAGGCCCCCCCCGCCGACCCTCCTGCCCCTCAGGAGCCCTTAGGCGGGAGGTACCAGCCCCCCCACCTGCACTCACACCTGGGGACTGCGTCCGAGGCTGTGTGACCAGAGCGGGAGGACGCTGAGGGGCGAGGTGGGAGCAGACGACTGCACGCGTGCCCTCACAGCGCGGGGTGCGGTGCGCGGAGGGTTTGGC
>NW_010147293.1:395-616 GCF_000699245.1 Pterocles gutturalis | reverse complement strand
AGAGTATGTTGGTTTGGACAGTTGGTACCACACAGGACAGGTGGCTAAGTTAGTCACCTTGACAACTGTCCCCACGCCAACCGTCCCCACGCCAACAGTCCCCGAAGCAACTGTCCCCACGTCAACCATCGCCGAGACAAGCGTCCCCATGCCAACCATCCCCGAGACAACTGTAGCCGAGAGAACCTTCACCGAGAGAACCGTCCCCATGTCAACCGCTC
>NW_010147293.1:0-307 GCF_000699245.1 Pterocles gutturalis | reverse complement strand
AGAGAACTGTGCCCACGCCTACCGTCCCCAGGCCCAACGTTGCCAAGAGAACGGTCGCCGAGACAACCGTCCCCACGCCTACGGTCCCCAGGCCAACCTTTTCCGAGAGAACGGTCGCCAAGACAACCATCGCTGAGACAACCATCCCCTCGCCAACCATCCCCGAGACGACTATCGCTGAGATAACCGTCCCCACGCAAACCGTCCCCACATCAACCGTCGCCGAGAAATGCGTCCACACACCGACCATCCCTGAGACAACCGTCCTCACGCCAACCGTCCCTACGCCAACCGTCATCCATACAAC
>NW_010147292.1:0-9573 GCF_000699245.1 Pterocles gutturalis | reverse complement strand
TAATATAATAATAATAATATAACATAATGATATTTTTTTCTCATTGAGAAACAGTTTTATTTCATTGGTCCTGTTAATTTTTGCTGACATGGAATCACATCTTCACTTCAAAGTGTGAAATACAGGTTGACGAGGTGGAGACTTACCTTTTCAGAAAATTACCAGACGAAAGGGAGATGGAAAATTATCAATTTCTTTAAAATGTAGATAGCAAAACAGAAAAACAAGCATCCCTTTCAATGGGAAGGAAGATACTTCCTTTAAACACATCAGTGGATATTTACAAAGTGTACCAAAGAGGAAATTGCTTCCTTTTTGTACTGCATCTGGATCTGAAGGTGATGATCCTGTCATATTTTTCTTTCTTACCCCAGACATTGGTTGTGTGATGCTCTTGTAGGAAATTGCTTTGACTCACTGAGAAACTGACAGATTGTGTTTGTCTGCATGTCATGGTTTACATGCTGTACAGAATAGTAATAATGCATTTAATTGCAAGTAAAATAAATTATCTGTCTTCCACTCAATAAAATCTCTTATTATTGATAGAAGTAATAGTATTATATTGCTAACTGTACAGCATGATTTTGGTCTTGGCAAGTGAGGTGCTTTTTTTTCCTCTCATTACTTCTATGAATTAAAAAAAAAAAAAACAAACAACCAAACAACAAACCAATAACCCAGGACCTTGTTCCACTTTTCTGTTTTCCTTATTGATTATAAAGTGCTGGATTCTGACACTTTCCTTCATTACTCGTACATGGAATGTCAGCTTTGGAAAGGTCTTTATTATCTCTTCTGCTGTTGCATGTATTTTTAAATACGTAAGGAAGAGGAGGTGATGTGAGCAGGTGACTGAGGCGTTGTGCTGGAGATCTGGGTCAAATAGCTTGTCCATCTCTGTAAGGTAGCTTTCACAAATGTGAATTGGACTAATTGAAGAGTGTTTGCTGCCTTTTCCAATACATGTGAAGAACAATAGAAGTGATGTGAAAGAGCCAGGAGTGTATCTTCATCGTTTGTCTCAGGACAGTTTCAGTTTTTTTCATAAAAAGCAATAGAAGGGTATCATAAATTCAGCATTTCAATTTGATCATCTATGTAATAATTCAAGTAGTGAATATGTTCAAGAGACAAGTACCAGAGCAGAAAAAGTTTAAAAAGTCTACAGCACTTCAAACCCTGGTGGGTTTTTAGTTTTGTATTGGTTTTTTGTTGATTTTTTTAAATGTCGTTACTAAAACTTGGTAGAGAACTTTGTCAGTAGGATTACATGAGGGATGTCTGTAGATAACTGAAGATAAAGAGTATTGCATTCTCCTTCAGAATTAAAGTTTGAATAAGACAATTTTTGTTACCCAAATACAAAACCAAAGTCTGCTTCAAAATGTATTTAAATACATTTAAAAGTCTTAATAAATAAAATGGATTTTGGATCAGATTGTAAATGTTACCCAATGAAAAATTAAAAACTGTTTTGTTTTTTTAATAAATGTGCTATTAAATAAATAAATTGTTCCACAAACATTCATGTTGCCTTATCATCACAGTAGCTGTTTCTCCTTTTTTTTTTTGAATATTTGTGGAATTTTATGAAATACAATAGAAGACTGGCCTTTCACTGCTCTAGGTATTAATGTTTTTTATTAGACACTGCTAATAGGCAGACGTGCTGCTCACATACCCCTGGATGTTAAAATCTTAGTGATGGGAGGATGAGGAACAGGGAAAGTAAGTAACATGTCAGCATAGCAAATCTCTTATGATAGAAGTGGAAACAACCTGTTCTTCAGGGTTCCTGAACCATGAGTTCACCTTAAGACCTTCCTTTCTTCCTTCCACTTTCATCCTAATTTTTCTTTCCCTTGCTTGTTTCTTACCTATTGTTTTCATATTTTTCTTTTTTTTTTTTTTTCCTTTCCCTTCAGCTTGTCTTCCTGCAGACCATTGCCTGCAGCCAAAGAAAATAATCAGTCACTATTGAACCATAGAATCAAAGATATTAGAGGTGGAGAGGACTTACTGAGAGCCTGTTTCTCTGACAGTGCAGGATTGCTTACTATTGTGTGTTTGCTGGAGTTTTGTCAAGTCAAGTTTTAAAATCCACAGTGATGGGACTTCCAAAATTGGAACTGGAAAAACTTAGTTATAAGTGAAGTAGGGAAAATTACAGTGGAAGAATTATTTTCAATAGACTTTTCCTTTGGCTACTAGCAACAGTTTGTAATTAGCTCAGGTTAGGCAATTTCTGATAAAAAGTGATGTCTGTTCTACAATCCAAGATGATAGCAGCTGTTGATGAGCATAGATGGCATGCACTGGTTCATAATTTGGTGTATTTCTTTGACTTTACAGAATGAAAAATACAGGAGGGGCAGGGAGAAATTAAGGATTGATTTAAATTTTTGCTCCATTTGAAATCCTTAGTCCAGTTGAAATGGAGTAACGCTGCCTGATTTTAAAAGGTATGTAGATATGTAGGGATTGTAGACACTGTCTCAGGAGGGCTTGACTAGTTTGTGATGATTTTCTCAAAGTACTATGCCTTGTATTTAAGTATTACTAGCTAGTGAATAAAATTGGATATTAGTAGTTTTATGGATATCTAGATATTGCATTCTGCTACAAAAATCTTATTTTGGTATTTTATACATTACATCGTTAGTGTGGTCACAAACACAGACTTAAAGATGTTCTTGACACTGGCACATACAAGCTATCATAATGTCCATGCTTTGCAAATTATGTAACACTTGCAAAACAAGGATCTCAAGATACTGTATGTATGTGGGAAGGTTGAGTTTGTTTGCTGATATACATCCTGATGATGAGATTTGTGCAGGATGCTTTGCATGAGGTATATTTTCCAGCAAGTGTGCAAGCTGCAGGGTTAGATTGGGAAAGGGGTTCGGTCTGAGAGGACATTACTTAAATTTAGGTGTTCAAGTGTGCTGTACATGTTTCCTGTATATTAATAACAGTGTGCTTCTTGAAGTCAATGAAGCAGAGAAACTAATTCAAACAACCAACCAGTTAATGTCTGTATAAGAGTGAGTTAAGTCTTTTATCTGGATTCTACTGTTAGTATTGACTAGTAGTGTGATTCAGTTGCTTATGTATAGGCATCCAGCCTATCCATTTAAGATGTCCTTGGCCAAGATGTGCAAAAGGGTGTCAGAAGTAACATGGGACCCATGAAAGCTTCATCTTTTTAGGCTAGCAACAGAAAGCCAGGCTGTGCGTCCTAAGTCATCTCAGGTGACACTAGACACTCCTACTTAGGTAACTGAATTCTGTTCCTGATTTTAAGTGATGGTAGATGGTGTCAAGACACCTGTATCTACAGGGCTCCCCCAGGTAGACACCGGCATTCAGATGTCATAATTCAGGGCTGAATCCCTTCCCTCTGCAATGGTGGGATTCATTACACTTGTCTTGGTACCTGGTGCTGAACCCTGTGGTCTATCTTGCTTGGCCTCTAGATAATGTTCCAGAAAAGCATGGGACCCCTAAAGGTCCAATGATGTACCTGCCATCCCCTGGATGATGTAGGTATTCTCATACCACACCAGCCACTTGTACTTCTAACAAAACCAAGAGCAGAACTCCATTTTTCTGGTACTACAATTTTTACCCTGTCACTCTGGTGCCCTACACATTATTAAATACATTTACCTCTTAGTTCAGGAGGCTAACACATCTTTAGATCTCATGTATTTCAGATACTTAGTTAGGGATATAAAGAGCACAACATTTCTCCACTGGCAAGCTTTGCCTTCAACCTTAACGAGACCAGGCTTGGGCCTGTTTAAATCCATGTAAAACGTGTTACTTTACTTACAGTGAATACTTCTGGCATGTCTTATAAACTTAGTGCGCCTGACTGTTATTGGATGTCTTACCATAAATGATTTTAAAGGCTGTCTTTCCTTCCTAAAGATACAAGCCTCTAAACAGATCTTTGTTGCTCTTGAGGGGAGAAAACAGAATGTTAAACATTTTTATAAAAAATAAGTAATTAGAAAATATATTTGAGAAGAATAAACTCGCTAAATGTCATCTTACAGACAATCCCCAAGAAGGTAAAAATGAAAATGACATTTTAATAATTTGTTTGGGTGAAAGCCCTAGGCTCTCAAGAATAATTAGCTATGTTTTCAAGAACTTTTGTTATGTAAAGTAAAATGGATTAATTCAACAGAAATTTACATTTCTGTGTTAATACCAGAATTTAGATCTTATCATAAGCAGGTATGTACTTTCATTGATTTATTTAGACTACTTGCTTTAGGTCTTCAGAACTGTGGAATTACTGGGTCAGAATAAGTGTTATTGGCCACCTTATGTTTACTTATTTACTTACTTATAAGTCTAAAATTTGAAATACCTGACTATGCTACCTGATGTACTGTTTAAATGAGTTTTCTGCTGTCATGTAGTTATAGAGAGACCAGATCTGCTGTTGATTTTTAGGTCCTTGTATGGGAAGGAAGAGTGATATATGTGGAATCTTTTATTCCAGAAGAGCTTCTTTTGTAATATTTAGCTCTACTCTATTGTTTTGCACTGACAGGCTCATTTAGAGAAGAAACAGTATTTTAGTTCCTTTGCGAATACTCCCGTCATTTTTCCTGGCTGCCAAGAGAATTCACTTTTTGTCCCAGCAGTCAGATAAAGATAGAGTCATTGTTCTTCATAGATTAATTGCTTAGATGCCTTTTCCACTGAGATATTAGAGAATTTTTCTCTACATGCAAGTTCTTTCTAAGGAGGTGATGTCAGTTTAATTTGGACCAAAAGATTTGAATTCTATAGAAACATGTTCTTTCTTTAGCTTTTCTCAAAGATTCCATTTCATTAAAATAATTTTTTAATGTCTTTATGAATATTCCCTTCCTTCTCTAAATTTTCAGCAATAGAGGAAATTATTCTTAAGGTGAAACTAAGCTTTAAAAATGTGTCCTAGTTTGACCCTGGCTGGCAGCCAAACACCATGCAGCCACTCACTCACCCTTCCCCCTCCCAGGATGAAGAGAAAAGAGACTACTGGGTTGAGATAAGAACAATTTAATAACTAAACTACAATAATATTGCAAATAATAGTAACATATACAAATATACAAATGAGTGATACACAGTGCTACTTCTCACCACCCGATGACCAAGGCTCAGCTCATTTCTGGCTAATGATCCCAGAGCAGGGAGAGTCCCAAAACAGCAATCCTGGAAAAGGGATAAGAGCCCGAGCATCCAAGAGATCGAGAGCTGACCAAGAGAGTGAGACAACCCCGGAAGAGAGGGAGACAACTCAGAGAGTGCAAATTTCTGGACAGAGCCTCATCTATGTACTGGGCATGATGTGCATGATATGGAATATACCATTGGCCAATTTGAATCTCTATCCTAAATTTAGGATTGAATCCTAGGCTAGTAACTGGGGCTGTGCTCCCTCACAGCTTCTCCTGCACTTGCAAACAGCAGAGAAGCTGAAAAGACCTTGACTGTCCTGGCAACAGCTGTAAACATCAGTATGTTATCAGCCTTCTCCTCAGCACAAATCCCAAACATGGCACCTCACTAGCTACTCTGAAGAAAGTTAACTCTGTCCCAGCTGAAACCAGGACAAAATGTTAGAACAATACATTCTGTGGTGCTTTGTAAATATTACGAGTGGCTAAGGACAGGAGAGCATAAAGCAACTATAGCATTTCTCATGTTCCGAGTCTAATGCAACAGAGAAATTTATCATGCCCGTTAGCTTTAGTATGATAGCTAGAAAAGGACAGAGTTGGACTTTTAACTTTAAATGTCCTACAGTACAAGGGCTTTGTAGGTATTAACTTGTTTTTAGAAATAAAATAGCTACACATGTAGTTGAAAATCGTGTAGTGGTGTTTGGTGAAGTAATAAAAGGTAAAAATTGCTTTTTTTCCCCTTGGAACAAAGAATTCACAGAGGTCTTGAAAGAAGTCAACAGCCTTCAGATTTATATAGAAACTGAGTGTATGAATACACTTTTGCTCCATGCTTGCTTTTTTTAAAGCTCATATACCACCCATGTTTCAGTGACTAAACTCTTTAGAGACGGGAAGAAGAAGGATATCCATCTATATTGGATCTATTTTCTTTTACATAACTATTATTCGTTTACTTATGTACTTATTATCCTACTAAGATATCTGTGCTTACTCATCGTGATTGGGAAACTTTGATGAGATTCTAACTCCATGGAATTGGTCAGATTGTGCCATCAATTTCATTAGGTCCAAATTTTTGCTCCAATCTGTTTGAAAAGCACTGAATTGCCAAACATTTTAACTGAGTAAATTAAGAGTGTATATGTATTTTGAATGCCTAAGAAAAATATTGATGTGAAAATTCATGGGCTTAACCTGCACATAAGGGATAAAATTGGTAGTGAAGATAAATTCTCTATGTGTAAACTTAATATTGTAGTTAGGAGAACGTTTAAAATCATTAGAGGACTGGTGTTCTTGAACCACTTTCCAGAAATAAAAGTAGGGGGGTGATGTAGGGAGAAAATTTAACTTGTTTTGAGATGGGATCTGACTATGTAACGAAAGGGCTTACTTCTCTCATCAGCAGTAGTGGACTGGGTTCCTTCCTTGTCCTACACCCTCAGTCTAACAGTGATTTTCCTCATTCAGTGAGGCAGATGGCTCTACTGACAGCCATTGACTGTGATGTTAATTCTTCTGAATGAGTCTGTCTACCTTAAGAACTCTATAGCTATTGCATTAGACCAAAAATGTAAACTATATTGTATAAATTGACTTCTCCGCTTCATTGCTTTTTGTCACTTACGCTATTCAGATACCATATGTGAAAGTCTGTTTTTCCAGTAACATTTAATTCAATGCTGACAATCGTTAATAGGGCCTGGGGAATCAAATAGACTGGTTTGAAAATTGTAAAAAGGCTTTTGGAATATTTTTAGTTGTCTTCTGCTTTTTTGAGCTTTTGGGTTCACTTTTTTTTTTTCTTTTTTTGAAACAAGGATGAGAAATTCACAGTAAAAGAAGAAGCTGAATATTTTCATTATATCTAATAAGCCAATCCTTTAGGAAACATACCAAAAATTTAAGATGAAACCTGTCTTGCACAAGCTACAGTGCTCACTTAATACCTCTTTTCAGTTTTGTTTTTCTTCAGAATTGTATTTGCTGCTATTTTTTGCTGCTGTTAAAACTTGTGTCTTCAAAAGGTCAAAGTACTTCTGACTGCTGACAAATGCTGTTTTTCTCTGTATGATGACTACTAACATTATAAAATTTACGTAGCACCATTGAAATGTTTAACAGTGGCTAACTGGCTGTCCTTGTGCACTGCTGTTTGCCTGACCATGGGAGAAGCCTACGTTTCATTCTGTGTCTTAGCCACTGGTTGTTTGCAGCAGCAGGGACCAGGTAGCTCTCTAGACATTAAGCTTTTGTTTTTACAGGAACTGTGATTTCTGTAACAGGAGAAGAAAAGCACTGATTTTCTTGCTTTTAAGCTAAGTTTGTGATTTTGTATTCTTGGTATTTTTTTAGCATCTGTGAGAGATAAAGTTGTAGTGAGGTAGGATCAGTGTCCTAGAGGTTCAAGATTAGATCTACAATATATATAGTATATTAAAATACGAAATAAGGTTTATTTAGATGATAGTATTTAAATAATATAAATGAATTTTTAGCTGATTTTTTAGATAATATAAATCCTCCCTCCTCCTATGTAGTTAGATGCTTTTTCTCTTTCTTTTTATATTCTTTTATTTTGTTGGTTTATTTTGTTTTACTTTGATTGAGATACATGAAATTTAAGAAGACAGGACTGCTTAGTAGCTGACTGTTTAGATAATATTTTCATGAGAAAAGTGCCGGTGATTGATACATATTCAATGGATATTGACTGGGTGGGGGCGACAACATGACATGATAGACAGTTAACTGCCTAACAATATGAATTTTAACTTCAGAATTCCTGTGGTGACTGACTTCATGCATGAGTCAGGAGTTGAAAATCAGGGCACAGCCTTTGGAAGACCTGGCAGTAGGAATTCTGCTTGTTCAAGATGCAAATAGAGAGTTCAACATTATTTTAACCATATATGTCTATAATGGAGAGTATTTTTAATCAGCCACCACATGTATTTCCTGCACTTCAGAAAACATTGCTTGAGTAGAAAGGAGACAGCAAGTCATGAATTTCAACGTAAAGAGCTAAACAGAAACACACTTTCATATGTCAGATAAATGCAGTGGATGGTGTGGCTCTCAGTTTTGAATGAAGAGGAGATAATCCCCTCAGCCATTGCTCTTTGCTTGTATTAATAGGGTTGGATTTGGTTTTTGAGGCATAGTCCCACAAAGGGTTCCTTCTGAAGATAGTGGAATGAATTTAACTCATTAAGTCCTGCTCAGATGTAAAGCCCTAATCACATTATTGCTGGAGAAAAAAGGATTTGAAATGCAGTCCTAGATGACCATAATCCCCTTGTCTTATGTAAGATGAAGCAGAGTCTGAAGAAGAAGGTATCCCTTGAGTTCACTGTGAGTTTCAAGTTACCCTGCTTCGGTTTATGCTGAATGAACACAGTATTGGGAAGATTTGTGAAAGAGATCTTACTGTTTTTATATATAATATATTAAAATAATAAAACTGTTTTTGCAAGTTTTCTGGAGATCTCTGTGTAGAAGTGCCAATACAGTTTAAATTGCTTCATTATGGACCTAACTGAAACTGGTGTAAGTCTCAGTATCTTTAATTATGTTGAGAAATTTCCAGCACAAATGGTGAACTGAAAAGGTTTGGATAAACTTTCATATCATGTAGAACTTCTGTCTCTTTCACCTCTTGGTTTGCTTGATGCAAGATACTAAGCTTATGACAAGTTAACTTCCAGGAGTTAAGTCTCAAGGTAACACGTCGTGTTTCCAAAAGTATAAAATTCAGTATCAGAGTAACTCTGTCTATATTGGTAAGCTAAGCAATGCCAGAGAAGTCTTCATGTGCTGAACTCACCTGTCTATGCAGTTAAATTGTTTCAGGCATCATTTCAGTATGGACCAGCTAGCCCTTGTACTGGCCAGGGACAACCTCCTAAAGGATTTGACTTGAGGCACCCTGTGTGTTTAACAGTATGGAGGTGAGCTCTCCTGACAGTAAATTTTTTGTGCTGGAGTATGGTCTCAGGCACATTTAATGTAAACATGACCAATCTTTTTTATGAGTGTTCATAAATGAACTGATCCTGATTTGTCCCTCTTGGTGATTCACTGTGTTCAGATGAGATGTGAAGGGAAAAGGTCCAGCACATTGATGTCCTTATTGCCATTCATTGCAGTTTCTCTCAAAAAAAAAAAAAAAAGATGACAGACACTATGTTGGAAAACTGATTGTTTCTTTGTTTTTGCATGTCAATATTTTATTTGGACTTACATCATCCAGGCGCCACAGACAAAGGTTAGCCCCAGACACTTCTGTGTTAGAGGGAGTACTTATCCAGATTCCAAGACTTGAGGATCAGGGCTTTATTTTAGTATGTCGTGGTTTTTTAAAACCACGGTTACA
>NW_010147291.1:0-37014 GCF_000699245.1 Pterocles gutturalis | reverse complement strand
CGGGTCATTCTATGATTCTATGATTAATGGCTCATTTTCAGTAGTATCCTTGTGACTCCTGGCGTATGAATGAGACCCTAGAGGGTGTTTATAGTGCATCTATGTTACTTGGGGAAACAGTTGTTATATTGTAGATAGTATTGATGGTTTCTTTCAATTGCAGTTACATATTAACAGTTTTTCTCCATGTCTTTCAGATTAGATTAATGGGAAAGTAAGTATTTCCAGACATTAACGGCACAGGTTTATACCTCTACTTTTCTGGATGTTTTTGCTTTGTTTTTGCTAGTCTTGGAAGCTACTTTTGCTATATACTGTTGGAGCGTAAGGCAGCCAAGTGGAACAACTATGCAGATATTTAATAATAGTATGAGAAATCAAGCATGTTTTGCTTTGTCTCTGATTCTTACAGAAGAGGATTTGGAGTGTGCAGTGGTTTTTGGTTTAGTGAACTGCTTTGTTATTCATAATGGATTAATATCAGAAATTTATTTCCTTTTAGGAATTCTAAGGGATTGCTTTAATGGTTTATGGAGTCTTTGCAGTCAAAATGATACTCTATGCCATTATGCCTGTTTGGTGGTTATCTCAGTACAAGAGAGACACATTGGTAACATGGCTTTCATTCTTATGTAGTGTCTTAAAGTAGGTGTCCTGCTGGTTGAAATGCATAGGAAAATGTTCCATTGATGTCAGAACTAAACCAGTGAGTGGGTTAGAACAAAGCTAGTTGACTGAAGCTTGTTACTGCTTGTTAAATAGCATGCAGAAGTAATGAGAGGTTTTTTTGACTTCTGAAATACAAAGTCAACATTTTGAGTTGGGCAACTCTCTTCCATATGTTTAAATGACTTGGTAATATTCAGACAACAGGGACTGGAACAGACCCTCCTTTTCTCATGGCAAAGCCTGCCGCTTGTACCTTTTTACCAACAAGAGTTTCAGCAGTGTTAACTTGTTCAGCATTTTGGGTCTGTCTGCGTAGGTCAGATAGGAGGCTTGGTCTTTGAATTGTGGAGACTTCTGTGACTTCAGACATCAGCTTTAGAAGCTGTTGCTGTTGACAGAGCAGTCCTACTGACTCTGAAGGTAACAAGCAGTCTGCAGTCTATCCTGCTGTTTCAAATATGCTCTGTGAGGGGTGATCTAATAGCGCTGGAGTAAAACATTGGTGTCTTGGGAGACATCAAGACTCATTCTAAACCATAATCACTGTATCTCCTTCTGTCTGTTCATACTGTGCTATTCAGTGGATTAGCAAAATACTGCATGGGTACAAGTTATAAATTTATTTAGAATTTAGCCCTTACACCATACAAGAACATACCTATGTCTGTAACATACGTATTTGTGGTGTGGAACTAATTCTGTGTTGTAGTTTTTGTTTATTCAGTTACTGGATGTTATCATTCAGCTTTGGCACTCTCTGAGGCAGAATGTGCTTACATTTTCCATTTGTTTCTCATACTCCTTTCTCTCATGTTGACTAAAAAAGCCTCCAAATCCAGTGAATGACTAGGTTGCGGACTGTATTGGCATAATAAATCTGAGACCAATGTGAATTTTATGAGTTGTTCCAATCTAGGTGAGATAAGGCCTGAGGAGGTCTGGCAAAAGGCACAAAAGTATTACAGGAGCTTCACTATAAATGAGTTAAATAAAATATGCCTTAAGTTGTTTATCAAGAAATTTAAACTGTATTGTGTTGGGCACCAGGACTGCTAAGGGAAATGACACTTGAAACTTTGCTCTTCAGAGATATTTAGCTACATAAAACCCTGCAGATTGTTACAAGGCAAAATAATCGGAATACCTCTAAAACTGGAGAACTGTCTTAAAATCTTTTGCAGTATTTTATGAATGAGACCTGATAATATTTTTGCCACTGATTTTTAATAAATGACTTATAATTGGTGTTTTTGTAGCACTGTCACTTTTCTGCAAGCCAAATCCTTGTTCTACTAAAGCAGGTTCTTCAGGACATGTCTTCTAACTTTTGATTTCAGTATAGTATTTTCTGTGGAAAAAATCTTGACTCTCAAAACTTCTCACACACAAGTGCAACTGAATGTTTAATACAGGTAGCTCATTTCTTCCCTCTGTCTTTTTCTTCTGCTACTCTTTAGGCACTCTGTGAGTCTGCTCTTCACACTCCCTATGACAGCTTGAAACTGGGCATGCTGTCTGTTCTTTCCACCTTATCGGGGACCATTGCCATTAAACAGTACTTCAGTGGTGCTCCAGGTAAGAAAACTAGGTTAGATTATTGTCTTTGACATTCTGATGGGTTGGCTATCTACTAATAATCAGTTTCATATAAACACTTTGTAGCATAATCTTAAACTATTTTTGAACTTCAGAACATTAGCTGAGAGTCAGACTGTTCGTCATATGTAAACTTAAAATTGGATACTGTATACCTGTGAATAGTCATGGTCTAAGATTTTGTTCTGGATTTTGTGGGTAATATGTATATGAAAGGGTGTTTTACCTTTGGGTCTTCAACTTTTCTTAATTTTATGAAGAAACATAATGTCTCTCAAATGGCTGACCTGCATTCTGTGTAAGGGGCTTTGAAACCATGGAGTTGCATACTTTCTGAGTAGCACAGAAACGTGTGGGAATGACCTGCTTCAGTACCAGGTGAACCTTTCTGACTTGTGACTCTGTTCTGGAGAAATAGAGTAGACATTTTAAAGTGAATCAAGGTATCTTGTTCTTAAAATGGTGATTGTACTGTTTTATTTTTTCTTCTTGAAAGCTAGGCTGCCCTGATGAGTATTATGAGCCCAACTACTTGGGATGCAGAAAAGGAGAAAAATAGTGCATCGTCTTAAGTCATTCTTGCATTGTCTTAATAATTAATATGCTCACCAGCTTTTTAAAATCAGATATGATCTTAAGACATATTTCTGAGTCCCTGAGACATCAGCCTTTAGACCCAAATTCTCTCTCATGTATGTCTAACTTGTATAGTGTTCAGGAGTGGAGGGAGAGCCTGTATTTGTGTGTGGAGACAGAGAGAGAAAGATCTGTTTTCATCCTGTCCTTTAAACATATGGGAAAAAATAATCGTGAGCCAATATAGATTTTTTTTGCAGAAATGTACTTGAAAAGATCTGTGGTGTAATTATGGACTGTGCTGTTTTATGTCCTGTTTGCCTTGTCTTTATTTAGGAACAGCAGCTACAACTGCAAGATCGTTTGATTTAGTAAAACTAGCACAGGAGTGCTGTTACCATAATAACCGTGGTATTGCAGCTCATGGTGTGAGAATTCTGACTAATATATCAGCGTCTTGTCAGGAAAAAGGTAAATGAAAGCAAGGGCAATGAAATGTGTCTGTTTAGTCAGGCTTATGCACTTAACACATATTAGCTGGTCTTGTCTGTGAAGGTGTCTGTAAATTTGTCTCATCATTCATGCTGGCTAGGGAGAATGGGGACTATAATCTAGTAGAAAATATTCTGTATCATTTTATGAATGGTTGGGAAGATTCCATCTTGGTCTAAGTTAGAGAAAATTAATGGGCACAGCAGAACCCTTGCTAAATAAATGCTCATCTTACCTTTGCTGTAAGACTAGTGAATTGTATGTCAACCTCTGAAAACTCTTAGCACAAAGTCTGTTGCAAATGAGTAACAAGGCATCTAGAAGTCTTAGTCCAGAGACTTATGCATGCTCTACAAATGTCACAGTTGGTGTGGCTGCTGAATAGTTACCTGAGACATGGAATGGCAGGATTGTTTCTGATCAAAATAAGGTAAGGCAGAAGTATTCGAAAGATAGTTATCTGTCATGACTGCAACACCAGTGCAAGCATTACACTAGTTACGGTCAGAAAACATAACAGGGAACTAACTTCTGTGTTTTACTTTTCTTAGATCTTCTGCCTTTGGAGCAAGATGCAGTTTTTGGCTTAGAGTCGCTTCTTGTTCTTTGTAGTCAAGATGACAGTCCAGGAGCTCAGGCAACCTTAAAGGTGACTTTCCCTAACACACCTGTAAGTTACAGTAATAGCTTGTATAACACAAAGGCTAGTGTGGACCAGATCATTTCTGGTGGAAGCATAACATACTGGAAGGAAATGAAGTTTTTTCCATGCTTTGCCTGTAATCAGAGTGCAGAGCAGTAGAGAAACTGAGTGCAACTATAGTGCAACTCCTCTCAGCTCTAGAGTAAGTTGGTTGTTGTAGGGAGGAAAAAAAAAATGCGTTTCTCTCCAAGGAACAAATGTAATAAAACATGAACTTGAACGTAAGGTGGAGGTGTCTCTGGAGGATGAAGAGAATCTTGGAGAGAAACTGCTTTATGGAGATGGGGATGCAGTATACATGATTACAACACTGTTACAAACTATTATTTTTATTTTCCCACTTCATAAGCTGCTGCCATTAATTTTGTCTAGTTATTTACCTGTAAAGGCTGTGATATGAGAAAGATCATTGGTTCTTGAATTCGTGATATGTTTTTGTGCTGGGAGCTAAGGGATGGAGGCTTGGGCTCTTAGAAGTAATCTCAAGTTTTGTAGAGTACATGGTTCTGAAAATACCAGATCTCCTATACTTCTGCAATCATACTTGCAGATAAGTGTGTCTGGCTTGTATTTTTAAGTAGACATTGTGTTTATTGTGCTTGATGATTGTGTGAATTGCAGATCACGCTGACTTGTATGGTGAAGCTAGTCAAGTGCCGTCCTCACCTGAGCCAGTCAGTGGTTGAATCTCTGCTGACCCAGTTGCACAGTGCGCAGGATGCTGCTTGGATTCTCATGTGCCACTGTTTAGCAGCTATTGCCATGCAGCTGCCTGTCTTAGCAGATGGGATGCTAGGAGACCTCATGGACCTCTATAAATTAATTGGACGATCTACCACAGATAAAAAACAGGAACTCTTGGTAAGACCTCCCTCTGGTGAATAGGCCTTGATGGATTAACTCTATATAAGCTACTGTGGATGGATTTAATTTAAAAAGGTAGCTAAGCCATTTGTTGTGTCCAAGTTGGTGTGCCTGTTAACAGCCTTATTTTTAGTTTTGCTTTAACTTTTGGCTATGTATGTCAGAGTTCAGTGTTGAAATCACATGTCATAGATGGAGCTGAACTATGCAGTGTATTCCATTAGATTTTTCCAGCAGATGGCACTGCTTTGCCAAACCTAGGTATTGAAATTATTGGGATATCTGTAAAATAATGGTTACAGAAAAACAAAATTGCAGTTAGCTCAATTTATGTATGTGCTCTGACGCACAGGACTTCTAATGTACTGTAAGAGATAATGCTGTTATCGCATCTATTTGGAAATGAGTTTGAGTTTTAAGAAAGAAATTACAAGCTTCCTATTAATTCATTTGGAGCATTTGAAATATCTCAGTTAAAAGCCACAGTAAAGGTTCTTTAAATGAAAGTGACTGTCGTCTACAAGAAATACTCAGATTGCCATAGCTACTTAGATATATGGGTGAGAAAAGTTCCTGAGTTAAAATGTATGCATAATCTTCTGTGTAGTTTTGACAAAATCAAGCAGATTGTTTCCTGTAGTTTAGGAAACAGAATTGGCTTTTTTTCTTGTTTTGTTTAGTTCCTGAAATATAACCTTCTTTACCCCTCTGCTCTTTGTTAGGTTTCTCTTGCCACAGTGATATTTGTTTCTAGTCAGAAAGCTTTGTCTTCGGAAATCAAAACTGTTATCAAACAGCAGCTTGAGAATGCCTCCAATGGATGGACAGCCTACAGGATAGCCAGGCAGGCTTCCAGAATGGTAAGTGAAAATACCTGGAGGAAAATGGCTTGGTGTGGTTGGAAGAATGCTATTGATTTATTTGAACTGAAAAAGGGAAGTAAGGAAAATAGTAGGACTTGGGAGGAGGAAGTGGGCAAAAAAAAAGTAATTTTCCCTCTTAATTCCTTGGATTGCTGATTCAGATATATGCCATTTAGGGCAGTCATCCCATTAGGATGGTTTTTCATTTGTCTTCAAGTATTCGAGAAGGAGGAAAGTAATGACCTGATACTTTCTTGAGCGCATACATAATCTGCATTGTCTAGCTGTTCTTCAGAAGGCCATCCTGATGTGTGCTTCTCTTTCTTCAACATGAAGAAAGGAAGAAAAAGATACTGTTTCCCTTTTCCCTTCCTTGAAGTCACAGCTGGGGTTAGAATTGTGTAGAAGCCCTAGTATGAGAACCTGGGGTAATTTTAAACAGGTAAAGTACATATGGCACTGAGAGGACAGAGCATAGCTCTGATTTTAGATCTGGGCTCATTTGATAGTTTTAAACCCAATGTTTCTGTGGGGATGGAAGACATGTTTTCAGTAGAAAATAAAAGTCAATTTTGATATTCATTTCTCATCTTGTTGAAATATCTTGTGCAAGTAAGTACTATACCTTATACAGGCTGATATGTCCATAAAATAAGCATTTGTGCTTTTATTTATTTTTAGGACTGTCATGGTCAAATGATTGGAAGAAGTTTCATTATTCTTGTTTTTAAAGCAAGACTAACATCTCTGCTGGAGATGGTTACTGTTCTCTTATTTGTATTTGCTTCGTAGAAACCTGCGGCCTTCTTTTGTGTCCTCTCTTATAAACTTTCTTGTCATTACAGGGCAACCATGACATGGCCAGAGAACTGTATGAGAGCCTGCTGACTCAGGTGGCTTCAGAACACTTCTACTTCTGGCTGAACAGCTTGAAGGAGTTCTCCCATGCAGAACAGTGTCTAACAGGTTTGCAGGAGGACAACTATAGCTCAGCGCTTTCTTGCATTGCTGAAGCTTTAAAATCCTATCACAAAGGAATAGCGTCACTTACGGTTAGCACAGATCTTCTACTTTATCAATGATGTTTCTGTATACTGCAGCAGGTCTGTTTGGTTTCTGTTCTAAAACATCTGAAAAGTTTTTAAACATGTCTGACATCTGCCAGACTCTCTTTTTGAGAGGACTGCAAGGAAGAGCCAGTTGTTACACACTGCATCTTCAGAGAGAAGATCCTGTAGCTCAACAAAGTGTGATTAGCCAGATTTCTCCTTTTTCTTTTCTTCCCTCCCCCCCACCTCCTGCCTTTTTCAAATCCTATGGTATGCGACAGATCTTTTTTAGAGTTACAGTTCTTAAAATTTTCCATTCCTTGTCTTGGCTGAATAAACACTATTGTAATAGTCAAGCCTGGGAATTTGTCTAAATTGGCTGCTGTCTTCTCAAGATACGGAGAGGGATTTCATTGTCTTCTTCCCTCCTGCTGAGTTCATGTTGCCTTGTATTTGACAATATGATCCTATGGAATTCTAACAACAAGGCAACACCAATTAAGTAGGAGGAGGGAGGACAATTCACTCTCATCAAATCAGCAGAATTCAGGTGGTACCTGCTTTTCTGCAAATACTTCCTGCTTCTGTGAAGTGGTAAAAATAGAAAGAAGCTGTGTGTGATGTCTGAATGTAAAAAAAGGTTTTGGGTAGGAACTGCTCTCCCTGGCACAAAACATACATCTCATTGGAAGCATCGTGCTTATTTTTCAGTTAGAGAAGATCCAGAACTTGAACAAAGCATTAATATAACCACTGATTAACTAGGACTAACTCCAAATATGTTGATAGCGAGTGGTGGTTTCATGAACTTGGCTGAGCCAAAGAACTTTGTTATTTTCCAAAAAGAATTGTGACTCTTATTGCCCATGGCTACATGAGTAGCAGATAAGGTAAGCTGCAGTATTAATGAGACAAGCTTGTATTTCCCTTTACAAGAATCCAGTCCAATTTGTGCTACTAAAAATGTCTGGATTTTTCTGATATAAGTACTGGTACTTTACTCTCTATAGAAGCATGTGGTCTCTGTAAGGTAATTACAGTGCAGTGCAGTGATATCTCTTGCACAGAGGATTTTCTGAAACCATCCTTGCAGAATAAACTGAACAATTTCCATTCGAAAGGGGTTTTTTTATGCCCTTGGAGAAGGGAAGGCAAAGTGGTAGATAAGAGTGGCTGAATGTCTCAAGTGATGAAATAGTCTTATTTCTTTGGTTGAAATCCAGCTCAGTAGTTTAAAGTGGTTGCAGTTGACTGATGTTTCCTCGCTTTAGTCCATAGTGGGCCAGTTCGCAGATGACGTGATGTTTTGTGAGAAACTAGTTTTCGGCTTTCCTGCTGGCGAAGAAATAGTTCTTATTAAGGTTTTGGGATGGGTCATCACTTCTTGCTTCCAGAAGTGACCTTTTCTGTTGAAGAATAAGAAGCACTAGGGAAGACATGCATGAGTTTAACATACATCCATTCTCTGAGTAAGAGAAGGTCCCAGTGCTTTGTTTTGCAGATGGCTCTTTTCCCCCCCTAAAGAAAAAAGTGTACTCTTCTCAAAATCCAACAGTGTAAGAAAAATGAGTAGTGGATTTTTGGCTTAACTAATATCAAATCTTGAGTGCTGCTTTTTACCCCCTCCTGGGTGTCCTAAGCTGTCACAGATGCTTCTACAAGTCAGATAAGTTCTTAAGGAATAGAGTTTCACAGAACCATGTGTTTTAAATAATAGCAGCATGTCTACCCTCCTGGATTTCCATTATTTTCTGGTCTTAGCTGTCACTGAACTGTGTCTCTGCTTTCATCAAATGTTCAGTGCCTCCGTAATGTTCCTGTCCATTTCACAGTTCAAGAAAAAAACAAAAGGTTATCATCCCATCTTCCTGCTGCAGGTAACTTTAGCCAATTCTTTCTCTGTTGGCTGATGCAGAGAATCACTTTTTCAGTCCTTTGTGTTTCTGTTTGGCTCCCAATTCAGTGTGCTCTCTCTTATAGTAAGGACTGTCTGGACTGATGTAATTTAAGGCCTAATGGCTTGGCCTTGGAAAAAGAGGAAATAAGTGCCCTGATAGCATTGTAACCGCTTAAGTCACATTTGTTACAAGGGTGATAACACTTGAAATATGTCTTGGTAGTTACCTAACTTCTGTGCTGTTTATATTCACTATGATTTAGTTTGAGTAAATCTGTTAAATGTAGTTTTAAAAAAAGCAGCTTTTAGAATTGAACTGAAGGGTTCAGTTGCCTGATGAGACAGTTCAGTAACATTCCAAAGTTATTTTATCGTGTTTTGCTTTCGACCTAGGTTGCTGTCCTGGTTTCAGCTAGGGCAGAGTTAACTCTCTTCACAGTAGCTAGTGAGAGGGTATGTTTTGGGTTTGTGCTGAGGAGAAGGCTGATCACACACTGATGTTTATAGTTGCTGCCAGGACAGTCAGGGACTTTTCAGCTTCTCTGCTGTGCCAGTGTCTGCAAGTACAAGAGATGCTGGGAGGAAGCACAGCCCCAATTACTAGCCTAGGCCTCAACCTTAGGTTTAGGATTGAGATTGAAATTGGCCGGTAGTCTATTCCATATCATGCACATCATGCTTAGTATATAGATGAGGGTCTGCCTGGAAGTGCTGTCTTGTTCTGGGTCATCTTTCTCCAGGTTGTTTTGCTCTCTTGATCAGCTCTTGGTCCAGACACTTGGGCTCTTATCTCCTTTCTGGGTTTGTGGTTTTGGGACTCTCCCTGTTGTGGGATCGTTAGCCAGGAACAGGCTGAGCCTTGGTCATTGGGTGGTGAGCAGTTTCACTGTGTGTCACTCATTTGTATATTTGTAAATTGCTATTATTATCATCACTATTATAATTATTATTTTCAATTTTATTGTAGTTTAGTTATTAAATTGTTCTTATCTCAACCCATGAGTCTCTTTTCCCTTTACACCTTTAATTCTCTCCCCCAACCCTGGGAGGGGGGAGGGTGAGCGAGCAGTTGTGGTGTTTTGCTGCCAGGCAGTGGTTCAAAACCAGAATTGCCAACATTTCTATTACTGTGTTTCAGGCTGCTAGTACGCCACTTAATCCTCTGAGCTTTCAGTGTGGATTTGTGAAACTCAGGATTGAACTTTTGCAAGCTTTTTCTCAACTTATTTGTACCTGCAACAGCCTAAAAACAAGTCCACCGCCAGCTATTGCCACAACAATTGCTATGACATCAGGAAATGATCTCCAAAGGTGTGGACGCATCTCTAACCAGGCATGTGTTCTTGTTCCACTCTTGTGCGGTTATGTTTATGACTCTGGTATGAATTTTGCTTCTCAGCAAACATATCTGATGAAAGAAATGAAAAGTGGTAGTGAAGAGTTTTGCTAAATAGTGGGCCTTGTTTTTCACCTGTAGGTATAAAAATGCCTGCCTGCCTCTAGCAGGCCATATTTTGAAGTTGAGCATGTATGTGTGTTTTCTCATACATTCACGTGCCCAACTTCAAAGGATACGCATGTAGTAAGCCACTCAGCACACTCAGACTTGCAGCAAGACTTTTCACACCTTGTTTTGAGACACCTCAAATACTGTGATTACACTAAGGAAGAATATATACTTTAGGATTGTACTGCAACTTCTTTGAGTGTTGGCAACTGACTTGATACCCCACAGAACACCAAGACTGCTTCTGAACTGCATGTAGTCTGTAAGAAGGAATCAGTGGGTAGTCTTTGAAAGACAGCAGTTTGATTTACCAGTAGGGGATGGGAGAGGTGGTTGGTGGGGGATTTTAGTTTGCTTTATTTTTAACACAAGCCCAGTATGTTGGTACTGTGTTAGAGGAAAAATATCTTTTTAGTGTATGGATAATAATCTGTCACTTTTTGAATTTTATCTGTGTGAAGAAGCAAGAACTTTATATATTTTGCTAGAGTACATTGTCATATTCCTTCAGTGTTGTATGTTATAGTGTAGTGGTTTCCTGGATGTGTGGGGTTTTGTTTGTTTTGCTTTGATTTGATTTTTTGACTACTAACATTGTCTCTTTAGATGAAACACTCAATGGAGGAATTTCGAAACCTGGCAACACGGTACGGAGATCTGTATCAGTCATCTTTTGATGCAGACTCAGCAACTCTAAGGAATGTAGAACTGTATCCTTTTAAAATCTTAGAATTTGTCCACTTTCCTTCTCATGTGGACAGCATGAAGCTCAACAGTCCTCTTTTCTGTGAAGACTGGCACAAAGTTGTTTGGAAGCAGTTAGCAACATAAAAGTTAGGTACCAATTGCTTAAAATCTATTTGGAAATAAACACTGCTGTACTATTGTTTGGAATTACTTTGAGCGAGTTATGATGCAAAAATTGCAACAGCATGAAACTTGGGATCTTCATAGTTCTTGCTGTATGTTTACTAAAGGAGTAATGACTGTAGGATTACTCAGAATCATAGAATGGTTTGGGTTGGAAGGTACCTTAAAGATCATCTAGTTCTGCCATTGGGAGGAGACTTCATAAACTGGAGAAATAAGGAGAAGTACCAGTAATTATATTGCATTTCTTATTTTGGATGACAACTTTGTAAGTCTCTTAAGTCCTTAGTATTAATATCAGACAACAGCAGAGCTGCCTGTTGATTTCACATGCAATAGAAGCTCTGATTTTGGATCCAGAATCTGCAAAGTAAGTTTTATAGTTAACTTTCTACTCCTTTGCTGTTTATTTCTAAATCCTTGGGGTTTTAAGCCTAGGAATTCAAAGAATGTTCAAAAAAAAGTTTCTCAGTTAGACCCTTCTGATTCGGCTCTGGGCAGGCTTGAGGACATGTTGCTGCTGTGCAATACCTGGCAGGATAGGGACTGTGTTTTGGGTTCTGCATTTTATACTGATTTTGCTCTTGAGAGCACTATACTGGATTTGTCTTAAATATAGACTGGCATTAAAATAAAAACCAACTTTTAATCTCTTCTTTAGCTACCTGTTTTAACTTGTGTCATTCTGTGTTAGCTCCCATACCCACTGTTTGCACTTGTAAGCACACATTAGTTTCCTTCAGAGTCCTGAAAATACATGCACTAAATTAGTTTACATTTCCAATGTAAATCCATCATCTCTGGCTCTTTTTTAACAGTGAACTTATACACACTAGAAAATCATGTTGAAGTACCTATGAATTCAATCATTCTTTAAAACTCTGAGGCTGAGATTAAATGGAAGAGAATGTGGATAAACATATTTTTAAATGTGTGATTTTATAACTGGAAATAAAAGTGAACATCCTAGCGACTGTCCTACTCATTATGAATTAGGCATTGCTTAGAAGATGTATTAATCGTACTTGTAAAAAGTATGAAGCTGTGGACTTCAAAACATCAGGTGTCTAGGAGATGGAACTGTATTCAAAGCATGAGATTCTAGAATTCCAGATTTAGTCGTAACTCTTGGCTGGCATTCTTGTTCTTCATTGAGTTGTCAGACTTTTAAAAACATTATAAATGCTGCAGGTTGAAATAAAAGCCAGGGGAATTAAACACTGCAGCTTAAGTAAAAGCTAGGGGAATTAAGTGTGCTGAGTCTTAGACCTGTAACTGCTTCAAGTGACAGAAGATGGGAACAGAACGTGTTGGATAAGCTGAAGTTAAAGGGTTTAAATGTAAAGGGCAAGTCTTATAGTGGAAGAATAATAAACAGGGTAAACAGTTTGAAAGACGTAATTGTTTCTTAATGGATTTTGAGTTGTAACAGAGGATGGTCTTGTTGGGCCTGTTTGGGAGTGAGCCTCCCAGATTACGATGAGGAATGTATGTTAGACATGATGAAAAGTTTTATTTTTTTAGTTTCCAGGAATATAGCTCAAATGGAACAGCACATGTTGAGAGTGAGTATGAAAGAAGAATGATGTCTGTATTTAATCATGTACTGGAAGAAGTGGAGTCCCTCAACAGGAAGTATGCTCCTGTGTCTTACTTGGCAAGTATCGGTTTTAATTGTATATTCTGTAGACAAAGGTTCCAAAAACTTGGCAGCTTCATATACCTATGATGGTCAAGAAACTGAAGACCACACTTGATTAATTAACATAACCTCTTACTGGCACAAGTGGTCTCCATGGAGACTCACTGCTTCAAAAATACTTCAAAAAAGGTTTTGCTAGGATATCTGTAACCTTACTGGTCTGTTCAAAAATATTATTTTAAAAATTCTGATACTAAGAATATAGCAGATGCTGATAAGATATCTAAAAGTAGTGTCAAGTCTCTGTCAGATCTCTCCCCACACTCACATTCAAATACTGAAGCGTATTCTCTTTGTGCTTTTGTTGTGAAGGAATTCTTCCCCTGCTGCACTCAGTGCTGGAGGGTCCAGCACTAGCCTAGCTTCATTGCTGAGCTGTTGGCAGTTAATACTGTGTTTTGTAGTATAGCATTTCTCTTATCAATGCAGGTCATCAGAGAACACAATGTGAAGTGTGCCGAATGCAAACAGTGAGCTGATAATGAACTCCTTTACAGGGCTAGTGTGGTTTCATCTTCTACTGTTAGTGAACGTCATAAAGCTGAAGTGCATGTTGATGGAACAACGTAGTTCATTTGTCATGGCTGGCATCTATTTGCCTTGTTTCTAAATTCAACTGCCGTTACCAATGCCAAATAGAATAGAATGAGTTGTGTAAAATGTAGCAGAGGTAAACCCTGTAAACTTGTCACTGCCTCCATATCAGTGCAGCTCGGTGGCTTCAGTAGTGCTGCCTGTCGTCGTGTGAGCCAAAAGGACAGTATAGTGCAGTGGGGAAAGGAAGAGTAGACAAGAGGCATGTGTGAGAGTTTCAAACAGATCCTGCTCTGCTGACTAACACTAGGACCGAAATTATTTGGATTTTTCTTTTTCTTGGCCTCCTTATTCTTTCCAGAGCAGAGTACCTTCTTTGTAAAGGGTAGAATATAAACGGAGAGACTGAATGTACTCACTGTCATCATAGTGGCTGTTATCGTGTAACTGTATCAGTATATAATTCTGGACTTCTTGTGGAAGTTACTGCATTTTCAGTACCTCAAGTGCATGTCTTTTTCCTGTGCTATGAATGATATTTTTTTCTCAACTGTTTGGGCTCTGTTTCTTACAGCATACAGCTTGTCTGTGCAATGCTGTCATTGCGTTGTTGAAGGTACCCCTTTCATTTCAAAGGTACTTTTTTCAAAAGCTGCAGTCTACAAGTATTAAGGTAAGTACTGCTCAAATGTGGCCTAAAATTTCTCTTTATAGGGTCTTTAATTTATAAGAAAAGCCTTACTGAAGGCACAAAGCTTCAGCATTTTTAGTGAAGATACTTAACTGCAAATAGCATCTGGGCTTGTCTGTTAGGAACAACTTCAATAATATGTACATATGATTGGTAAGAACCACTAGGCTGTGACTTAGGCAAGTAGGATTCAGTTCTTTGATTGCAAAGCCTTAAAGATAATCTAACTAGAATTTTTGTTGATTCTGAGTCTGCAAAGCTAAATAATGTTCTAGTCCTGGGAAGTGAACTTCTATAAATTTGCATTGCTTTTCCTTGAAAAAAGCAATGTTTACTATCTTGGAAGAAAATTGTACTATATGTCAGCTGAGTAAGAATGGCTATATGTGACCTTCAGTGGTAATTTTTTTCTCAAGTGCTCCTTTTTTTCTGGGAAAAGTGAAAGCCTTAGGTTTTTTAATATTTACTCTTATTGCATTTTACTGATTTGTTCAGCTTAATATACTTACCTGTGGCTATTTAGTAGAAGACTTATTCTGCTTCTTTTGAAGAAATGCAATTAATGGAACCCGTATAAAGACCACATCTGGTATAGCTGGTGATGCTTATTAATTATTATAGTAATGAGTCTCAGATATAAGTTCTGTGTTTCCATTTGCTGGTTTCCCTGCCAAACCCCTCCATTGACATTTTTCTTTAAGTGTTTCGTCCTTGAACTTTTTGCTTTCCTGGAGGTATAAAATTTCATTTGTCTGTTTTCTTGTGTTTCAGCTTGCTCTATCCCCATCTCCAAGGAACCCAGCAGAACCTATTGCAGTACAGAACAATCAGCAATTGGCCCTGAAGGTGGAAGGAGTGGTTCAGCATGGATCTAAACCAGGCCTCTTCCGTAAAATCCATTCGGTCTGTCTAAATGTCTCTTCAGTGCTGCAGAGCAAATCTGGACAAGACTATAAGGTATGAACAGAATAGAGCCAGGAGGAGTCTTAAGCTTTCTTGCTGTACTTTCTTGCTCTTTTGTTTGGCTCTGATTAGCAGAATTTTCAGGTTGAAATGAATGAGTTCTGTAATCCTCTCACTCCTGATAGTTGATATTCAGGCACTGGTAGGAACCAGGCGTAGTGCATGGAAATGATCTGTGATTTTGAAGTCTGCTGTATGCTGATACCTTTTTAGTAACAACTTTTCTTCTAAACAAAAGAGGTTTTGTGATGCTCAGAACAAGTTATTAGTAATCCACTTGAGATCAAGAAAATTCAGCCTAGCTATATATCATGAAACTCCAAAGGGTGAAAAGGCAGGAGGAGATTAATCTGATGCTTTAATCCTCATTTTAAGGTTTTTTTTTAATGGAGATCAGGAGGACAGGCTGTCCAAATTAAATAGCACCTGAGGGGATACATATTAAATGGAAGTCAACAGTTTTATCAAAGATTGCATGTCTGAAGTTCAGGTTCTGCTAATGTGTGATGTTCAGAGAAAGGCCTGTTTTGGTGGGGTTTGGGGTTTTTGTTTTGGTTTTTGGGTTGTTGTGAGGGGGAAAAGAAAGTCAGTTGCTTCTAAAAGAAGAATAGGACTAGGAAGTGTGTAATGTTTGACTCGTTTTACTTTGTGGAAAACGAACCTCAGGGAGAAAGATGTGTTAGCTACCTTGCTTCTGCTAATAGATATATAAATAACTTATTGATGAAAAATCATGTCAAGCTGGCTCATACATGCGTATGTATTGGTTTAGGAAAATTGAGGATGACGATTTTTTTTCTCCCTGCCCCCCCTACTCCTTCAAACGGAGAGCAGAAAACTTATTTTAGAAGGTTTATATAAAATGGCATTTTAACCTTCCATGTGTTCTCAGATTCCTATTGACAACATGACCAATGAAATGGAGCAGAGGGTGGAACCACACAACGACTACTTCAGCACTCAGTTTCTGTTAAACTTTGTGATACTTGGCACACACAACATCACAGTAGAGTCCTCTGTAATAGATTCAAATGGTATTGTCTGGAAAACTGGGCCTAAAACCACTATTTTTGTTAAATCTCTTGAGGATCCATACTCCCAGCAGGTTCGTCTTCAGCAACAGCAAGGACAACCGCCATCACAGCAGCAACAGCAAAGAACAGCATACTCACGGTTTTAATTCCCAGAAGTGACTCTATCCTGGTCAATGGTATTACAGTTTTTCTTGGACACTTTTTTGAAAGACCTACAATTTTAACCTTCTCCTAGAAAGTCTCAGATGCCAATTTGTTGCTTTTTAAGTTATCAGGGTAAATTTGAGCTTGATTCAGTGGAGGCAACTCTGTTCAAACTTGAAGCTCTGCTTTTAATATAAGAACTTCTACCTGATCTCTTCACTTCTGTTTACAAGCCTGTTGCATCAGGCTCCACAGACTTTGATAGCAGGGGACACTAAGAGCTTTTTGACTATACTTTCTGAACTTTCTTTTTTTTAAGCGCATAAGTTCTAGTGTTAGATTCACAGGACATCGGTAAACACTTTGGCTAGTTAATACGGAACTGAGTATAATACCAAGTCTGTATCTTGTAATGCGAAGGAATTGGCAGGAATATCCAGAGAAATTTTTTGCTGACATTTTAATAGCAACTTCCAGTATTTGGCTGGTGTATGTGTATTATTCATCAGCACTATTTAACGCATGCATATGAAAGAAAAAAAAAGTTGCAGCTCACTTTTCATACCCAGTCATTGTAGAAGGAGGAGACTGAGAGGTTGCTGTCTGGGGAGACTTACAAGGGGCAGAATTTTACAGTTGGGAACAATAACTGTTTCTCAGATAATATAGAAAATATTGCAATGTTGTTTTTAAAACTTTCATGTATCTGTATTTCTGAAGGCTTTGGTTTTGTTGGGTTTTTTGTTTGTTCTTTTAAGAGGGAAGTTAACTTGCAAGTTTTCTTTTGTTTTAACTTTTGTTTTTTTTTTAAATGAATTTAATTTATCAGAGCTTTGTAATCCTGTGTACTTTTTTAGTAACCTTAATTGTTACTTTTACAGGATAACTTGAAGGAGAATTTTGTCAATACTAGAAATTGATTCAGAATAATTTTGGAAATATGCTGCTTCATACGTAGTTTTCATGTTTCCTTTGAGATGTAAAAGGCTGAACTCTGCCTGTGTCTGGGCTCTTGGGCAGTAGATCACATAACATGTCTTTCACCTGGCCCTCATAAATAATCTTTGCTTATCACTCTCCAGGACCCACTTGAATGGGGAGAAGGAAGGATGGTATTTCTTACAGGCTTCAGTCTGTAAATGGTTTAATCCCTCTCATTGGAGCAGAAATTTTCATTATTATTTTCTTAGTAAATTCCTAAGATACTGTTATTTGTTCATGTTGATTTCACTGTAGAAGCTGAGTAGAGCTTACAGATCCTGCTTGCTTTTATATGCAGAGAATACGATAATGAATTGTTATGAGCCTATGTTTCTTTGGCATAGCTGGATGAAGCATTGTTTTTGCTGTGTTTTCCTGTAATAGTTGCTTAAGAAATCAACTTTCTTCCTCTTGGCTTGAGACTAACAAAAAAAAATAGAAGTGATCATTGGTATACTTTGTAATATCTTGGTCAGGCTGTAATCCTAAGAAGAAAAGATAATTGGGATGCAAAATAGAAATAGACTCACTAAACTGGTGAAAAATTTACCAGCATCCTTCTAAAATCTGATTTTTATTTTGTTCAGGAGACAGAAGCTACCACTGCACTTCAAGCTGGCTGAGGAAAGTGGTGGTTTCTGTCCTCACTGTTATGGTTATATACTTGCTGTTTTGTGTGTGTGTGTGTGTATATATATATATATACACAGCTATGTATGCATGCATGTATGTATACATGCACCTATAGCTACGTATAGTTACATGGCCCAGAAAGAGATGGTTCAACTTGGTGTTGTGCATGCAGTGTGTCAGATTGAAGATCTGAACTCTTGTGGTTGGCTGGGTTTTTTCATTAAAGTCATACATCAGTGTCTTAACCACAAAATCCTCCCTATTGTAATGCAAAAATTAAAAAAAAAAAGGCTAAGAGGACAAACAATTTTTTTATCCTGCTTAATGAATGTGTGTTTCTTGTTCTGTTATTGACGAATATGTTTTGCTGGAAACCTGTTTTGGAATGTCGCCATCACAACTTGGAAATGAAATGAAATTTCCACACTGGGGCGTAGACTTTTCTCATAAGTCATATGAGACTTCATAGTGCATAGCTAAACTTAGGAGGAGCCTAGTAGAACAAAACTTAACGAAGGAAAGCCATGACCTGGCCTGAGGCTTAATTATCTGTGAGCCAGTAAGATTAACCCTGCTGCAGTTGAAAAAATTGCTCCTTCTCCAAATGAGTTTGTTCACCTGAGCTGAGAGGCCTCTAGAAAGAACTCCAGGCACTTGTATCAATTTTGGAGTCAGGCAAATAATAACTGAAGTCTGAAAATCTGGATGCTAGGTGTGGGAGATTGTGGGGTGAGGGTAAGCGTCTTCTGGAAAATGGCAAGTAGTATCGGAAATTAGCTTGTGTAGGAAGGTGGCTTGCTGTGCAAGTATCTGAATTTATAACAAATTCTGAAGGATTTCTCATGCTGGCTCACTTGCAGGTTAGTTATATGTGCATGCTGATCAGGAAAGACTCTGGACCTGTTACTAAATTGTTTTATGTTATGGGGAGTTTGTAATGAGGTTATTCTTTGGGTGTTTGTTTTGTTTGTTTTCAAACACTCCGTATTTTTATTCCTAATACACTTGGCAAAAAGCAACCAAGATTTTACTAGAAATCAGTGACTCAGAATACCCAAAGAGAAGTGAGGAAGGGTGTTACAGTAACAGCAGCGTACAGAAAGCTGCTGTTGGTGCTCTCAGCAGTGAATGTGATCCTTGACTATTAATAGAAGCAGGGAGGTTATCTTGCTTGAATCCCACATTCTGTTTCTGGTGCCTGCATTTGAAGATGTGCAACAAAGAATCTAGAAAGTATTTCTATGATATATACCCAAGTTAAATCTCGTAGGGTTTCTCAACAAACAAAGCAGTAACTTGATCACTATGCATTGCTGCACACTGATAATGGAAGAAATTTTGGGTCTTTTCTTTCGTTTGCCAGTAAGCGAAAAAATTCGATGAGTAGACTTTGGTCTTGAGGCTGCTGCTAAGAATTCAGACAACAAAAAGGCTTATACAGGCAGCTACATCATTATCTAGTCTTAATGATTATCTAGTCTTAATGATAGAGGTATGTTTTAATCTAGCTTGGATAAATTCTTGGGCTGGGGAAGGGTGGAGATGATCAAATTAAGATGACCAGAGGTGTTCGTAATACAGTTCTGCATTAAGCCAACAGTAATTGGTGCTTAGGCTCTAGAAATTAACCTGAGTTCTGTGTGGATGATGTAGCCAGTTACTCTAGGAAGTACTTAACCACTCACATTCTTGTGAACCTGTGCTCAGACATACCAGAAAGTGTAATTTCTAGCTTCCTGGCTGATCTCTTGCTCAAGGCAATCTGGAACTCAACAAGGGGGTAGGGCAGGAATTTCCTCTGTCAAATTCTGCCTTCCTCTGGAGTGTAATCTCCTGCTAAGGTCATTTAAGTGTGTTTCATAAGTGGTTCCCTAAAGTTGCCCTCATCATGGGTATTCATGGCATCTTAGGCTTCCCTTTCTTACCACTTTTGTTTCCTTGGATATACACTAATTTTACCTGAGGACTGAAATGCCTTGATTTAGCTAAGGTTTTTGTATTTGATAGTGGATATATGTATATCTTTGACTTAAATCCTGTGAAACTGTATAGGAATTGGACCGGTTTAGGAGCAAGTTCAATGGTCCTTTGAACATATGTATAAACTTTTAAAATTCTTTTCTTCAGTGATTTCACAACTTTAGTTAAAAAAACCCCAAAACTTACTGATGGAATTGATAGGATTTGAATGAGTTGTATTGTGTTCCGAAAATTTATTTTGAATTATGTTCAGTGTGTGCGTGTGTATCCATATAGAGAAAGTGAGATCTTGTACAACAGAGTCTGGAAGCATCTTGCCTTCAAAGTAGCTATATTTCTTTTCTGGCTGTTGTCTTTCTGCTGGCCTACAGTGCTTTGCTGTCTCCTTGGTCAGCATATTTACACGTGTGCCCTTTTAATTCTTAGCAGCATCTTCTCAAAACAGTCTGTTCCTTTTTTAGCAGTGCAGGTGCAGTCAGCATCTTAGACAATGTAAGAAGAGGGTTCAGTGAATTTTGAGAGAAAAATCTTTCTCTGGCTAGAAAGAACCTGTGGCAATGTCTTGAACTGTTTAGTTTACTGGACACCTAACTGTAGGAAAAAGCTGCATTTTTTTTTTGTCACTGCTAAACCAGTGACCCAGTACAGCTCTCCTATTGTGTAGAAAAAAAACTTGGGCCATAGCCACTTCATGGTTAAAAATAATTCCCCCCCCCCTTTTTTTTTTCAATGGATAGGGTGTCCTACATTCACATTCTGTCAGATTTGAGTTTGAGATTTTCAAGAAGTCTTTTAAAACTCTGATTAATAAAAGCAATTGTTTGAAGTTTTTAATGGATATCAGTGGTGACCACAAAGCTCCAAAGAAGATAGAGGGTTGGATGATTTAGAATATTTTTGCTTAACATTTTGAGACTCACTGTCTGTCCATCTTCTAGATCTTCTCCCTGCTCACTACAAGTACTGAATTTAAGGAGTGCAGTTAATTTGAAATTAATAGCTGTCCATGCTTACTACACAGCTTCTAACTACGGGGCAAAACCAATGAGTAGCAGTTGAACTAGAAGAGACTGTGATAAATATAAATTGAATGGTATGTGGATGAGTGGACTACCAAAGATGATGGGTAAATCTTCAGGGGACGGTTTCATGCTTCACTTAATGCAGTCTTGGTGTCTGGTGTTGCTGACAGGGGCTCTCTCTGCTGCTTATTCCTGCCTCCATCTTGGCTCTTTGCGTCAGATCATGAGTTTACCCAGTTGTAACAGTTTTGTTTTGCTAGGGTGTTTTTTCAGCTGACTCAGCAGGTTTGTCTTGGTTGACTGCAGCAACTTGCTCAATGGAAGCCAGTACAAGGAGGTGCTAGGGAAGACCTATGGTGTAGCCTAGAAAGTAATAATCAACTGTTGGACTGACCATGCATCTGTCATATTTCTGTGTTCAACACGAGTCTGGAGGGAACAGTCTGTTCACAAGCACCTGAACCCTGGCATTTCCGCATGGCCAGTTGGAGGGGGCAGAGATCACTACAGTAGTTGCTGGCCAGCTGTCTGGCCTTCCCCTCTGCTGTGAGTCACCACCCACAAGTGAGGCACCAGAAGGGAAGAAATGTGCTCGTGGAGCAGTGGATGAGGCCAAGCCTGAAATGAGTTGCCAGTCTTTGCTCTGGAGTGGGTGAGGCGTGCTTGAGTATGTTCTGATCTGCCAACAGTGCATATGGGCAGTAGCTAACAGTTGTGAGCAATGACAGCTGTCTGATTCACCTTATTTCACAAAATCCTGAAGTGTATGAATGTCAAGGTTCTGCTTTCACATTATTTTCTTGTTATACTGGTGTTATTCCTACATGAGTGCTTTGAAAGTTTGGCCAAAGCTAGGCTTTTATCACTTAATCTTAAATCCACTGGTACTAGTTTCATGGATACTTACTTGCAGAAATTGGTCTGTGCAAATGACAATGTTCAAACTAGATCATTGTCCATTTTGTAAAGTGGAAAAGCAACATGGATGGAGACCTCTTAGAGCTAGTCACCCACTTCAGACAGGAAATTCTAGGAGTTGAACAACATTTTTTTGAATTATTATGACCTCTTCAGAAGGTGTCTCTCCCTCATTTCATGAGGGAGGAACAAAAGCTATTGTAAGTAATTATGCTGTTTGTTGTAATTCATTTAGTGGAGCTGTCACTCTGACACACTTTTCCCTGAGCAGTGTGAATTGATTCTGTCTGCAGTGTAACAAACTCTTGATAGTTTATTTCCTTTGTCTCTCTATATATGTCAATAGTAAAGAATTGGTGTGTATTTTCATCCTTGCAGAGGAAAAGATTTACCTGACAGTCTTCTGTGTCCTGTGAAAGAGATTCAGAACCTTTCCTTGTTTTGCCTTTTGTAAGGGTTTGCATGTTAGTGTGGACAAAGTCTTTGTGAGTTGGGTAGGAATTTCTGAGGATTAATTCTGAGTGCATCTGGGTGGCACAACCCACATGATGGATCCCCTGGAGAGATTTATATTTCTGTTAGCATGTGTACACTAGCTGAAGAACAAAAATATACTGATTTTTATTTTTGGGGGGAGTGGGGCAATACAGGTGAAACACAAGGATAGCTTGAAGGCTGGAAGTTTAGTTGTCTTCCTGATATTTTGGGCTGACCCTAAGAAAAGCACCTAGTTATTGTGTGTTGCTTTTTCCCATTTAAACAAAAACAAACACCAAAACAAAAAACCATAATTCCTTATGTTTTGCTGTTCAGGGTTTTAGAAATTAGTTGGTCCTATGGAAATACAAAATAATGTGCTGCTGTTTTGGTGGAGGAATATTTTTTTCTATTTGTATAGGAACAAGGAGGTCCCAACCCATGGCTATTAAGTGTGTTGCAACACCTGCAGGCAGTAGTAGTTCAGCTTGGCGAGATAACAAAACCAGTGCAGAACTTGCATGGCAATTATGCTTTTGAGAAAAACTATTTTAAAATGCCATGCTGATGAATTGATCTCCCTGTTTTTTGTGAAATCTTTTCTCAACAAAAACAGTATTGCAGATCAGGTGCTCATGTTCAGGTCTGCCCTCTAATGATACCAGCGTACTAAATAGCAGATGGGAATGTTGATGATTCATTGATTATACTTATGCATATATGTAAACATTACCTCCCTAGAAAACAGCTTACCAAGAGGGATATGGTAACTTAAAATTTGTTTTCAGTGAAGCCTGTTCTGTAGTATAAACCTAGTGAGCTCTTGCTGTGACAAGACAGATGGGAGAGCCTCTGTGAGGCCTGCCTAATCACCTGAAATGTGCCTTTCTGCTGCTTTTGGGCTTTGTGCTTTCTGGGCACTGTCCTTACCGTCTGGCTAATAACAGCATTTACAGACTAATAATCTACTGTCAGGTCAGCCACTGTCTACCTGTCAGGTAATGTCATTTTTCTGATTCATGAGTTCTCACCTGTGTCTGACCATGTATCTTCTGCTGGCAGAGATGAGAGTATTCTTTGATACAAAAAGCTTCTGGGAGCTTGACACCCTCTTCCTGCTGTAAATGTTAGACCACTTCCAGCAGCTCCAAGGCAGCCCAGGGAGAAGCTGGCATTGGCCACCTCAGATACTCTGCTGTGCAATCTGAATAAATTAAAATGCCACATTTAATCTCTTGAGCTTTTACCTTCAGCTGCTTCTCCACAGTCGTGATAGCCATAAATCATGTTTTGCATAATCTCATTCCTCATTTTTATTTTTAGCACTTGACTCCAGGAAGTGTGGCTTAAAAAAAAAATAATTAAAAAATACCAAGAACCAAATGTTCAGTAAAATCTGTCCTTCTGACAATATTATTAGACAATTCAATTAGCTTTGATTTGGCCTTCAAATGCCCAGTCTTACTGGGCTGTGCCTGACATAGTGAATGATCCAAGGAGTAAAGGAACAGCAGAACAGGAAATTAATGGAAGTTTTACAAGCCGAGTGTCTTCCACTCAAGCCTGTAGAAAAGGAAATGTGGGTGGAAGGTGGGGAGCACTTGGGTGAGTGAGACTTGCAAGTTGACAGAAGTTGATTGCAATTTAGCAATTTAAATATGTATCACTGTAATTATCACTTGTTTTATTTCCTCATCTCTACCTTTTGGAAGAGAAAAAAACTTGACACCCTCGGTGCTTGTAGAAATGATTACAACTAGTAAAGTTACATATTTAGTAAACTAGTGTTTTGAAATATTGAGATCACTGGGAATGAAAACATAACTCATTTTGTCCTTTACCTTCAGTGAAAGACTCTGGCCAGTTTTCTAAAGAAGCTGTGCATCCTGAGCTAGTCATAGCAGTTTAACTGTTTGAGTTTGTACCAATTCTTAGTACTAGACCTCATGCAGCAAGAGAGCAGCAATCCATGGCTGTGCTGCCTGAGACGTAACTTGTTCGCCAGTGGTTTGGCCACTCGACAGTCTAGATGGATTCACAAGCCATTCACAGGAATCAAATTTCTAAACAGAACAAAAGTTTCCTTTAATGTAGGATAAATGCTGGCAATGTAGGGTTGACACGGGGCACAGGGTCACTGCTATAGTTCTGTATCAGACTTCTGTTAAAATGAGGTACATAATTCATGCTCAGCAGAGGCAGTCAAAACCATGACTCATTTGTGCCACTCTAAAATATTAAACTTCCAGGCCACTTCAATTACAAGCCTGGCAGGACATACAACCTGATCCAGTGAAATATTTACCTGTGTTAGCCAGGCAATGGCAAAGAATCCAGTTACTGCAAAGAATGCTACTTGTGATTAATGATGTCACTATTTAAATTGTTTCTTTAATTATCTTGTCTACCTAGGAGTAGAAGGAGCTGCAGTTGAGTGGGCATTCCACTTACTGAAGTATGTCAGTGACGCATGAAAACTTTGTACCTTTTCTTCAAGAATTTAAGTCTTTATTTGTGTGTGTAAGCAACTGTTACTCTGAAGGGGGGTGGAAGATAAGAGAAACTGGACAAATTTATACTTCTGTAATAGCAAAGATTAAAGATGAATTCTAAACAAGGACTTGAAAAGGATCTGGAGATAGTTGAGTTTCTTGGGGCAGAAGAGATGTTAGCAGTTCATTTAATAAACACACTCAAATAGCATGTTAAGTAATGCAACTCTACTGATTAAAGACTAAGTGTACTTGATGATCAAGTCTAATGTAACAGAATTCAGGATGAGGAATAAAAACTAGGACTATTGAATAAGTTCCCTGCTTTAGCTCTTAGAAACAAGAGTGTTCAATAAATACAAAGCAAGCATCAGGCCTGTGACAGAGTATACATCATGTGGCTCGCAAAGAGAACTGGCTGTATTAGGGAGGCACACTGGAGACAGGATCCAGAATGTCCTTTGGTAGTATAGCTTCACTGAAGGGACAAAGAAGTTTGACTTTTTTTAAGTATTTCTGAACTGTGAAAGCTAGAATCTAGTTCATAAGCATACTTTCTAATCTAGCTGGTTGCAATGGCTGGAATTTACATGCTCCTCTGTTTTTTTTTTTTTTGTTTTTTTAAATGACCAATCCAAGAGCCTTGTCTCACAAATGAAAATTTTGATTTTTTTTTTTGCATTTCTGTAGGCAGCTATATTGAATTCTGTTTGCAGCTGAAAAATGTACTTAGGAGTAGACTTAGCCCTGAACTGAGTGTATGCAAATGGCTATCTAGGTGAAACTGTAGACTGGACTGACAAATCTGAGTATTGCAGCTCTTGTTTCCCTGCATAATGAAGTCACTGACTAGTGTGATCAGATTGTATAGAAATAGTCTTTGGGGTGTGTATAAGATCTAGGTTCACGTGAACTGTTTTTAATCAGTAATTCATATTGTTTATCTTGCATGATGAAAGTTATATAAATGAATGTACATTTGTACATTGTTATGACCTTTGTAGAACCCTACAGGGTTTTTATAACTGTTCAATTGAAATTCAGTGTGACCCAGACCAGCTGCTAGAGGCTTGATAGGATCAACATAGCTCACAGGATGGATGAATGGCTCTGTGAACAAGGACACAGACCTAGAAAGAAATGGTTAATTAAGTAGGATTCTACTGAAAAGCAGTGGTAATATTTGAAAAATACAACCTTTCAACTAAAATAGCAAATATAGGTTTTTCTGTGACACTCAACACTTTCAGAATATTAATCTATTGTATTTTGTAACTGACATTTCATTTCTCGTCTACTTTTAAAGACAGTGACCAGAGACAGTCTGAGGTTTTGGCAGCTGCTGATCTCTGGACTACAGGATTGCAAGATTCAAATTGCAAGTCAATGTGGGGTTTTTGTTTTGTTTTGTTTTTTGATCTTAAAGTCAAGTAGTGGTGTTTTCTAAGGCCTCTAGTAAATATGGGTGAAGAATGACTGCTTCTGCATGTGTTGGTTTAGAGTAGTGATTTGCAAATCTTCCTGACTTCCTGCAATGGTTTTGGCTTTTCCCAGAGTGTATTACATAGTGTATTTGAGCAGTCTCATGTAAACACTTGATTAACTTTTTTCCTATAGTCTATTGCCTTCATTCATCAGGTTCACAAGTGGATTTCTAGTCAATTGCATCTAGCTGCTAACTTGCACCTTTTCATCCTTCTGAAGACATAATGCATAGCTTCTAACAGGTCATCCTGAACCATAGTGTTTGCACCCAGTCCTTCCAAATATACCTAGTGTTTCTTCTTGTCATTCCCTTAAGTTATCTTTGCAAAAGTTGTGATATGTAGGAATTTATGTCGGAGAGAAGGAAGAGCAGAGGGAGCTAGGAAATAATGTGCGTGCGTGTGGTGGGCTAGCAGTAGGGATCACCCTTGCTGCTTCACAGTGAGCATCAGCCTCTGCCTGACCAGGCTGTAGTAGGGCTGCTCTCTTCCTTGTTTGCATTTCGCTGAGAAAATTTAGCAGCCAGGAGCAAGTGTTAAGGCAGTTGTCAGCAATAAGGAGTTGCAGAGAGCTAAGTGCATTTCCTCACCTGGAATGTGAGCCTTTCTCCTATAAATTGGGACATGCATACCTTATGTTTGCTTGCAGTCCTAGCTTCTGCCTCTGCCGTCTGTCAGTGGAGCCCAGGGAGTGTTTTTGTGGCCTCATCTCCTGACTGCTGTTGTGTTTTGTGTGTTTGGGTTTTTTGGGGGGGTTTTGGGGGGTTTTTTTGTTTTGTTTTGTTTTTTTTTTTAAAGGTGTACCCTATCCTTAGGGGAGAGTTGATCAATATCTAAGGTATTTAACAACTCCTACCTCTGCGTGGAGATGGAAGCTACCACAGTAAGAGCACGTGTTGGAGGGAGTGGAAGGTGCAATACAATTTGCAATACTCCAAATTAATGGCCTCCACCCCAGTTTGAGACAGCAATAGCTGATGTTGGACTAGAAGGTGCTAAGCCTCAGCTTCCACTCCTCCCTGCCTTCAGGAAAAGAAACAGTTTATAGCTGGGCATGGTAGATCCTCCTGCAGTTTCCCATGACTAAGACATTGCTCTAGCTGGGGTTGCTCCCTGCTAGGCTGTCAATTGGTGATCTCAGGCACCAAGATAGCGTGCAGTTAAAGTACCACCCCACACTATGCTATGTTCTTCACCACTCAAGCTTGAGAATCCTTACAAGCTATAACAAATCCAATACAATTTGTTCTTCAACTGCTGGATTTTATTTTTGTGTTTATCTTTAGTTGCTTTGCTTTAATAAGGGTTTAACTCAAGTCATCATTAACTATCAACAACAGCAAAGAGGATGCTAGGCTGGTCTTGGGAGGCAAGAATCCTTTGGAATTCACAAGTACATTGAAAAGAGTACTGAATAGTAGGTTAAATACAAAAGCCTACACTCTGCTATATGTAGCTATTCCTCCGGCATATTACTAGTTTGATCCTTGCTTACAGTTTGCCAATCAAGATGCATTTATAACAAGATGTCTTTTTACTTACTTCTTTCATATTCTTTCTGACTGGAAGTTTCTGCTTCTCTGTAAATTTTTGGCCTGAGAAGTTTTAATGTCTTATCTTTGGAAAGATATTGCTACTTAGAAGTGTTATCTAAAAGACATGCAATTAAATCTTGACCTCAATTAAGTCAGTACAAAGTTCTCACAGCTCAGTGTGATAAGCAGTTATGGTTCTATGATACTGAATTTGCTGTGATGTATCACTTTACCACTCAGCATTAACTCAAGGCACATTTTGTTTGATAATCTTTCAGAACCTCAAAACATTAAGCATATTTCTCTTCTCTACCCCAAAATGTAATTGCAGTGGCTTTCACTGCTGTCTGTCAGTCTTGACAATTACTAGTGGAAGCAACCAAAAAGACTCGAGTTATACCAATAACCAGAGTTCTCATTTATCAATCTCACAACTCCGTTTAACTACCATTTTTTTTTCCCCTCAAAGTTGGAGATGCTTCCCCACCTGAATAACCTGGTGAGTGTCCCACGACAAGTACGCTGTACGTACCATGCCCTACTCAAATATGTGTTCAGACCAGGTCATGCTCTTCTGCCTCCTGCTCTGGGCTCTTTTGGCCCCAGCTTCCATTTGAATCCTTGGGGCTATAAAGTGCTAAGAGCTGGGACCTTAGCCAAACTGTTGCATTTGAGACAGTGTGAGGCAGTAGGCGTAACGCACCAGTAGGTTGGATTTGCCACAGCATGGGCTAAGTGGGATCGGCAAGGGTGTATGTGTGTCCAGAGGAGCTCAGTGAAACTGGGACTATGGAGTATTGAGGGTAGAGTGTTTGTATTTGGGCAAAGGGGCATAACAGGTGCTTGAGAGGGTTTGTTCTTTTCTGCTTGCATCACTTCTGTGTAGTAAAGGGAGTCTTTCATTTAGAGTTTCTGTTGGGTTTTTATATTCTTCAATCATTTTTTCCTAAAGACATAGTAGATGAATAAATCTAAGCAAAAGTGGCATTACAGTTATGTCTTGATCATTTTGCAACCTTAGGTTTTTTTTCTCTTTGCCTTTTTGTTATGAGTATTAGGCTGAGCAAATAATCCCTCGTGGTCTGGCTGGATTCATCCATGCCATTAGGATTTCTTTTCTTAGCCCAGTTAACAATGGTGTAATGGCTTTTATAACATTTTATTAATTTGAAGTGTATCAGTGGCAGTAATGATAAACAATCATGGTATTTTAAGAAGAACAATTGCCAGCACTTGGGGCACATGCCAACCTGTGGAGCTTTTGGGCAGCACTTGACTCTGGCATGAGAACATGGAGTATTTGTCCCTCACAGACTTAAGGAAACTGGTCTTTGGTGTCTGTAGTAAGAAGTATATAAAAACATTACTTTCAGATCTCTAGATTAAATTACCTCTTTGATAGTGACTTGCTTAAATCTTTGCTGCTGGCTAGTATAAATTGGGATAAAGTGGTCTAGCTTGGATTTGCTATGAGGAGGATGGGAAGATGCCTTCTTGTTGATGCCAGTCGTGCCATGGCAGTTGTAATGCAGCCTCCTCCCTTCCTCTCCCTCTGATTCACCTTGGGACTGTCCCTGGTTTAGGATGATAAACTTAATGTGAAACTGCAACTAAGATGTGTAAGGGTTTTCTGGAATTCAAAACCTCCTCCTACGTCTTTATCTCTGGAGAGGAAAAAAATAAAAAAGCAGGCTACATTTTAATGCCTACCTAGTAGTGTTATCTAACTTAATTAATGATTACTGATCAACCAATGCCAACAGTAGCTTTAACTGAACTTTTCCCAAAGAAATTATTAATTGCTGTTAACAACAGACAACAGTACTCTACTACATTCAGCAGAGAGCAATAGTGTTTTTCAGCCATGAAACAAGCAAGTATAGTGAGAATGCAGAGGATGTGGGTGAGCATAGCTTAAATGCAAATTATGATGTGACTTCTCCTTTTGGATTTCCCAGTGTTGGGCTATTTCTTCAGTCAGCTTCAGCTTGTGCAAAAACTGCATAATGAGCTTGCAGCATGGACATATCATCGTTACTGTTTTCCAGTAACCAAGTTAAACATAGTCTTGAGAAACCAAAGCAGAAAAGTTGCAAAGCTGTGTGTGACATTGTAAGACAAAGGGGGTTTATGCTGTGTTAAATGATGCTAAATTGCAAGAGGGAAGATGAGGATTGTTTTTTTTTTAATAGACTTCGATCCTGATCAAATTTCAGTGATAGTATTTATTTTACAATAGCTGCTTCCTAGAAATGCGCAGTGGACCTTGGATCAGACCTGATCAGTTTGTCCCCAGTTTTCGGTTGGCTCAAATGGGATGGATCTTTGCACTTTGCACAGTGCTGTTTGAAGTCACTGGAATTCAGCACATGGACAAATAGAATCCTCTACAAAGGCGGCTGTCGTTATTACATTAGACTCTTTACTTTCTTGTTCAACTAGAAAAAAACACCACTTTTCTGAAACATCAATATTAAGTTTAGCTTGTAATGATATAGATTCAAACAAACTTAAGAAGGATAAAGTAGTCTGAATACCTCTTCAATTTTATAACAAGCTATTCACTAGGGATTTAAGTGTGAGAATCATTTTAGCAGCAATAAATATTTATTTAGTTCTCTCATATTTGCAGTTTGATCTACAAACATTGACTGGATGTTGATAAGAGTTTACCGAAGCCCAAGTCAGTCAGGTAAATGTTGACTTGAAATGAACTTGAACAGGTTTGAGGAAAATATGAGCTTCATCTGAGAGTGACCTCACAGCATGTGATCTTTCTGATCAGGGCCATGCAGTGCAATGTTTCATTTGTGAGTGCAAATGGAGAAAAGTATTAGAGATAATTCAGTGCAGTCAAGTCCCAGTTTTTCACTATATTTTTTTAAAAAAGGCTAATCACAAAACAGTATGATAGATAGAAAATGTTAGGAGTCCCATCTGCCTAAGGACATGTTGGCTTTGTCTTTGTGTTTGTACCATGCTTCCATATGCTTATGAAAGCATAAAACTTTATGGGCTTATAACAATCTTGCAAAGTGCAAGCTTATATATGATCAGCATATTATCATTGCCTGAAGTAACATGATTCTGTAGGTGTGATTGAACTAAATCAGTTTGTCATGGATAAAAGATTTCATAACCAAACTAACACAGAGATTAAAGATACAATAAGTAGAGTAACTGTAGAGCTCATTTTTTTCCACAAAAAGAAAAAAGCCAACCAAAACAAACAAAAAAAAGAAGCCCCAGGCAAACCAAAGCCAAAAGCAAACCCTCAGCTCAGACTCACCTTGGTGACAGCAGCGTCAATGGGTGAAAAACGCCCGTGTAACTGAGATGAGAACCCAGCTTTGTTGTGCTCTACTTAAGCTGCCCATTGATTGACACACACAGTACTGCAGAAACACATTACATGCAGTAACAAATGAAGGTGTTGCTCGCTGACCATCTGGTTGCATTGTGGTGTATCTGTTATCCATCTTTAAGTGCTCTCCATTGAAGTCTTCAGTTTAGTTTTAATGAGAAATTAAACACCTCAAAACATCTGAATTATTCAGCTCACAGGCATTGGTATGGGAAAACTTAGTATGGTATGAAATGGCATTGTAATAGCAGGACCAATTTTTTTCCTGTTGGGAGATGTATATGTTAGGGTACTGCAATGCTGAGTCACATCAAAATGCTTATTTTGTTGAAAAAGTTGTAAATCTGAGACTCAAAGGCGTTGTCCTTCTATGGTTAATACTAAGTTTTCGCTTATCTTATACGCTTAGGAAAACTGTAGCCAGAAGAGGTAACCTTAAGTTAACTTCTGCATCTTTAAGGAGACTGAAATATCTTTCAAGGGATTTAGCTGTTTAAAACCTAACTTTTTTGAGAGCTAACCTCTCTGTTTTTGAAGGTGATACCGATTTGGACAACTGTGAAATACGTGACAAGTAATCTTCCCAGACCTGCATGTGCAGCTTCTGTAACTCAACAAGCGGGCTTATATTCCTCTTATGCTAGACCAAAAGCAACCAAAAAGTTATAAAGATGATGTGTACATTTTATGTAAAATAGATTGAGATGGAAAAATCCAAGAGTAGCAATTGTTGTAAAGGCTAATGAGCTCTTCCTAAGTGGAAAATTATGAAATTTGCATAGAACTGGTAGAAGAAAGAAAGAGATGGTTACATCTTCTTCACCTTCTTGACTAACTTGCAAATTGTTCAAATGTTACGTATTCTGGTTTTCTCACCTTTCTTACAAATGGTGAAGGACGTGAACAAAGATGAGTGTGCTCTTCTAATCCAGCTCCAAACTTCCTTGACAGTGTGTGGGTTTGGTCTTGCTATGCTGTAGAAAGAGTAAGTACATTCTTGGCCTTGGCTCTGCTTGCTCTCCCCAGGATCTGCGTCTCAAATTTTAGCTTTTACTCTATGTTGGACAGAATTTCAAGCTTTGCACTGGAGTGGAATGTGAGGGGATGTTTCCTCACTGGAGCCAGAATTTGTTCTTCTATCTGTGTCTAACTACATAAAATTCCCTAGAGCAAAATTACAAATGCAGTAATACTGAGCTATAAAATGTTTACTTGGTCTCATTTAGGCTTACAAAAATTTTGGAATGAAATATTAAATCAAAGAACTATGTAACAGTCTATCTTGCATAATATTTAATGATTTCTGATTAAAAAAACCCAAACAACAGATTTGGGGTCAAACAACATGACAGTGCTATTTCAATACTGTTTTTATTTACTCAGAAGAAATACCTTCTGTTTGTTTAGTCTCTCTTACCCTAGCAATAACTTTTTAGTCTCTTTGGTTTATTTGGTTGTGTGTCTATACAGATTGTTTGTTTAAAACCAGGAAATCTTTGCCACCTTCTCCCAGGAAAAAATGGACCGAAACGAATGAAGGCCTTGCGCTGGCATCCTGCAATCTTGTTAGAACCAGCACTGTCTGAGGTCTCATGTCAATTTGAGGTAGTAGAGGGAGGAGGGGAGGGCAAAACATGCATTTATCACGGGCCTGAAATTCTTGTTCACAGTTGTGACATTTTCTCTGGGGCCTATAATTTTTTAATGTGAAAAAACTTGGGCTCTCATCCAAGAGCTTAAAATATTGAGAATATGAGCGAAAATGACAACTCTGTAAGTTAGAGCCATATGAACTGGCAAGGCTGACTTGCCTGCAGCTGGCTGCTCTTGGTGAGGGATTCTGCACGTGGGACCTGGAGGCAGGGCAAGGGAAGGGAGCTTGTTAGGGGGCTGAGCCCTGTGCCAGGTCAGTTAAAGCCTTTTTGCGTAAATACAGGAATGTAACAGGTACTAAAGTCAATGCCAAAATTGACTTCCATTTTAACACCTCCTGCATGTTACCCTGAAGTGTCCTTAGAAGAGTTTAGATGTAAATGTTTCTTTGACTGAAAGGTTAAATATTGTGATAGCATTTACTTCCCATAGAGAACTCAGAAGAGGAGTATGGCCTGGGTTTTACATTTTGTGTGCGGTAAATGGATGCAAGTCTTTAAAAGGAACTCATGTATCTAAAAGATTACTGAAAGCAGAGCTTTCCAAAGGTGTGGTCTGCTGTTGGATGAGTGAGAGAAAGGATGTAAGAACAGCTTGCCACTGAAGATCAAGGGACTTTAACAAGCGTGTTTCCTCCTTTTCTCCAGAGGTACAGCTGGTAGAGGTGGAGTGACCAATACTGTCCTTTAAACTGGAGAATTTACTTGGAGAATGGAGGTGGTTTTGCCTCTCATACAGAGGATGTAACAGAAGCTACTGCTACAGAGTATTTTGAAAGGTTTAACTGTTACTATAAAAATAAATGAAATGTTTTATGTTCTGAAGACAACAGTGGAAAAATCCTCCACAGCAGCGTATTTGACACTCTGTAAAGCAGCTCGGAACTGGAGGTTAAAACTGGGCCCACAACTTCCTCCCTTTTGTGGTTTGTTGTTGTTGGTTTTGGTTTTTTTTTCCTTACCAGTTCTTTTCCCTTTTGTCTTTGTTGCAGCCTGAACAAAACACAGTTAAGTTCTTCTTGGTGCTTCTTTAAACAGTTATTTTTCCAAATCCAATACTAACTACTTAATTCACTTGAGATCCTGTCTGTATTTATGCTCCCCGAAGTATATGCCCTGTTTCGTGTTACGCATCTTCCAGCTGTCTGTGCTCTGCACGTGCTCCCATCCTTGTTATTTCCTCATGGCAGCTTTGTCTACTTTCATATTTCCTGTCATGCTATTTTTTTTATTAAATTTTATACAATTTCCCAAGTAGCAAGTTGCTCTTTCTGAGAGGTTGGTAACAGTAGTTGTATTCTACTCTGTAGAATTTCTGAGATTCCTCAGGCTATTTTCTTGTCTTTGCTCTCTGTATGACAGGTCTTTATGATTTTTAAAGGCAATTTTGGCTTTAGTATCATCGGCACACAAGTTGCATTTTTATTTTTTTTTTTTTCTCTGACCATATGGCATCTGTGATTTCAGTTTGCTACAAGGAAGGCAAGCAAGGAGAACTAATTGAATCTGGACAGGACAGATGAGTAGCTTTTTATTTCCCAATCCTTGACCCAGACAGAGGTTCAAAAGCATTCCAAAACTTGCTGTTTCTGAACTTCAGAAACACATATTTTAGCTGATTTGGTGTTTACAGCTTTGAACCTGGATTTCATTATGGTTATCCATGCCTCTGTGGGTTGTGGACTACTTGCATGTCTGCAATGCATTCGCTGCTTGCAGCTATGCTTGCAGGCAGCTCTAATGCCACGGCAAAGTTGGAATGCCAATATGTGCCATGGAATGGTAGCATATGAGAATGACAGTGGCTAATCACTTCTCGAAGTGTACCCAGAGACAAAAAACATTATCTTCAGAAGTCTCTCAGGGAGTTTATGACTAAAACCTGACCTGAATCTTGCATCCAGATGCAGCGATCAAATCCAACCTCTGTGAATTAAGAGTCTTCCAGACTATGCAGCTCCCTTGCAGTAAGCTATAAGCTGTTCAGGATAGCTTTTTAAAGTAACTGAATGTAACAGATGTGTGTGTTTATTACTGTGTAACACCCTCACCTCAGTAATAACGTGGTTTTCCTTTGTATGGGCAGGAATAAGTCTAACCTTCTTTTTCAGTGTTTTTGGTCTGTAGGGTTTTTTTGGAGGTGAGTGGGAGACAATTTAAATATTTAATTAGCTGCTCCAGCAACCCTTGACATCAGTTAATCAGCTAATTACCACTGTTAGTATCTATCTACCAGTTAATAAGCACATTAAAATGTATTTTTACAATGATCAGTAGTGACATCCCTGTCCAGTATTCCTGTGGGGCTGAAAAGACATAGCTACAGGGGAGTATTCAGTCAAAAAATATGTAAACTTTAGAGAAATGGTTAAAAACGCCACAAATTGAGAGTTGTTTATATTAATCTTTTGCCTTTTTTTGCCTTTATATATTGTTTGTCATTTTACTATTATAATAAAAGCTCATAGATTATGAGGCATTGCTTCCAGAAATCAGAATTTAAAAAAAAAAAAATCAAAACCCAGTTGTGAAACTGCTGAGCTTCAGTGTTTGAACAATTATTGACCAAATGAAAAAAAATTTCCCTAGCTTAGTTGCTTCTTTCTTTTGGTTTGCGGTAATGTCACATGTATACACATATGTGTTACTTTAATGCTAGAAAGGATTCTTCAGAAGCTCAGACTGGATGACAGACAGCAGGCTTCTCAAGATCTGTAAGGAGAATTTTGTTGTGCACGCCTCCTAGGACTTGGGTTGTCCACGTGAAGGCCAGGAAATGAGGAGTAGGGGTGGGTCTTTGCTACTAGCTCATTCAGCAAAATGCTAAACCACAACTTCCTAAGCTGTAAGGCAGTCATTCTGACAAAGAATGCTTTGTACGCCGCCTTCCCCATGTGCAACTCCTTTCTGCAATATAAATTGTCTAGTTCATTAGTTGTCTAACATAATTTCTGCAGTCCCTCATTTTGATGCATCAGATTTCAGAATACTATTTGAAATTGTACAGTGTGAATAAAATTGAGAAATAACCACATTTTATAAAAATTATCATTCACATTTTTAATCTTGGAATAATACAACAACAAGGCTTCATTTTGCTGGCCTGGAAATTGTTCTTTTTCTACCGGAGGATTTTGGAACAAAATTTTGCTTAGAATAATATTCAAATGTATGCCCAGAGTTGTTTGCCTGAGATATAAAAGGAAAAAAAAAAAAAAACCAACCCAACTGTTAATGAAGCTGGTAACGCTTCAGAACAGCTCAAGCTGACTCCATAATGATTACTGAGTGCAACTGTCAGATATAACCTAGTAATAAAAATAACAGAGAAAAACACCCAGACTTGGAAACACGTATGGAAGATGTGTCCTTTTTGTCAAAAAGGTCAGCAGTTTTGTTTTGCTCAAATAGAACATGATGGCATTATTGGGTTGTTTGCATTTTTAAATTCTCTAATGAAATTTATCTGCAATAACAACTTTGTTTTCTTCCTGGAATGGAGGTAGGGATTTAATTTTGTTGATGGTACAGTCATCTCTGAAGACTCATTGTCTAGGAAACAGTGGACTAGCTTTATGCATGGCATGGTTTCTTTGTGAAAGTGATACGTTTTTCAGTCTAGGTATTACAATTTGAAAAATTTATTTTTTCAGCACAAAAGACCTTCTACCATGTCTCCTTTTTAAGGTGTAGGGTTTGTGTTTGTTTTTTTTTTTTTAAATCTGCTTCTATTCCTTAAGAACCCAGAGTTAAAATCATTTGCACAAGCTCAGTTGTAGGTATTGTAATAGTTGAACTATGCTGGGGAGGGCCAGAAGAGGTCTGTCAGGGCTCAGGGGTTACAGAGAAGACAGAAGCCGACTTGTGTCTCCCAGGCACACAGAACGGATGAGAGGCAACAGTCCTGTATTCTCACAGGAGATGATGCAGTGATACAGAAGGCAAAATTCCCCCCGCTCGCGTGGTTTTGTGGGGGCACAGGCTCTCCGGATGGGGCCGTGGAGTCTCCAGCTGTGGCTGTTTCTGGGCTGGGGTGAAGTGCCGCTGTAGATCGCAGAGCTCCGCAGGTGTTTTCTGGCAGCAGACGAGGGTGTTGGTGGCTGCAGGGGACTGATGAGAGAGGAGGAAAAAGCTGGAGAAGTTGATTTATTAGAAAGCATGCGAAAGGGACTTCTGACTACAGCGCTGTTTGGGCCAGAAGGCTCCTTCAGGTGGTGCTGAGGGGACCTGTGACCCTGTCGCCTCTTCCCCTTTCCCCGATTACCCAACTTTAACTGCAACAGCTGCACCGGGCCCCTAAAGCAGTCGGTCGCCGCGGGGGC